>NW_009599832.1:0-498 GCF_000690535.1 Cariama cristata | reverse complement strand
CTTCTCCGGCTGATACAAGATTTATTATTTTTTTTTTCCCCCCCAACTGGAAGCCACACGGCTCAAGTCAATAAGCTCGGTTTACTGAAGAAATTAAAAGCTACACTTACTGTTTCGAGTAAGGCCTTGGAGGAAGTAATTTTGAGAAGGAATCACTTCCACTGTAATTGTACTTTTAACCTTTCCTTAGGTCCTTGCACATCCATATGAACGTATTATTAGAAGTATTATCTACAATACCTAATAATGATTAAAGCTTTCTCTTTGGATCACTGTTTACGTTTATCAAGCTTCACAACCCTCCCCTCTAAAAGGCTGACAGGGATAAGCCGCACAGAAAAACACCATCAGGAAGCGACAGTACTCAGAAAATCAAAAATTGGGGAAGAATAACGTGAGTTTTTTTGGTTCGCTGTATTTTTTAAAAGAAAAACCCTGCGTGCTCGCCCGCAGGCCCACGAAGAGGCTGTGACCAGCAGAAAGCAGGGGGGGTTAGGC
>NW_009599831.1:0-541 GCF_000690535.1 Cariama cristata | reverse complement strand
AGCATTTTTTGGTGGCTTATTTTTGTTGCTGTTGTTGCCATAAGAATTTTGGTTATGTGTATGACTAGTTTTAGCACCTGTTTCTGAAAGAAAAGCTTCAGTGCTCCCTCTTGGGGAAAACCCTGGTCTGAAGGAACCTGACTGACAGATGTAAGATTTCCCTGCTGGTCTGGAGAAGGGATGGAGAGAAGTTGTAATCTCTCCGCAACACAAATACTCCAGGAAGAGCTCTTTCTGAAGGTATGTTTACAAGGTATTTTGCAGGCTGGCTTTGTCCAGCTTTCAAGCCAATCCTAGCCTGGAGGCTGTTTAATTGTGCTAATGTCCAGCTGAGCCTTAGCTTAACACCCTGCCCTCAGCAGGGCTCACGGCCTCCGGCTCAGTCCTGTACTTCTAGGGACTACACATGCTGGGACCCTTCCTCTGTGCTCCGAGAGCCTGGCAGTGTAACGCTTCACCCTGGAACGGGTTCAGAAAAGTAATTTTTTCCCCCATGAATAGCTGTGTGTTTGCTTCGTGAATCTCTTAATTGTTCTGGCCT
>NW_009599830.1:0-16072 GCF_000690535.1 Cariama cristata | reverse complement strand
TTGGGCGGTGTGACTGGAGCACTTGCTGGAGAAGATCAAGTCATTTAGAGCCTCAGCCTTCTCCATGTCTCGGATAAACAGATCTCCTCTTTCCTTCCGGAGAGGGCCTACATTTTCCATAGTCTTCCTTTTATCACTGAAATACCTATAGAAACTTTTCTTGTTGCCTTTGATGTCCCTGACCAGATTTAAATCTATCAGGTCTTTAGCTTTCCTAACCTGATCCCTGGCTGCTCAGACAATGTCTTTGTATGCCTCCCAGGTTACCTGTCCTTGCTTCCACGATCTGTAGGCTTCCTTTTTGTGTTTGAGTTTGTCCAAGAGCTTCTTGTTCATCCATGCAGGCCTCCTGGTGTTTTTGCCTGTCTTCCTCTTGGTTGGGATGAATTGCTCCTGAGCTTGGAGGAGGTGATATGTGAATATTAACCAGCTTTCTCGGGCTCCTCTTCCCTCCAGGGTTTTATCCCATGGTACTCTACCAAGCAGCTCCCTGAAGAGACAAAAGTCTGCTCTCCTGAAGCCCAGGGTAGTGAGCTTGCTGTGTGCCATCCTCGCTGCCCTGAGGATCTTGAACTCCACCATTTCATGGTCACTTCAGCCAAGGCTGTTCTTGAGCTTCGCATTTCCACCAGCCTCTCCTTGTTGCTGAGAACAAGGTCCAGCATAGTACCTCTCCTTGCTGGCTCCTCTATCACTTGGAGAAGGAAGTTATCACCAGCGCATTCCAGGAACCTCCTGAATTCCTTATGCCCTGCTGTGTTGTGCCTCCAACAGATATTGGGGTGGTTGAAGTCCCCCATGAGGATGAGGGCTTGTGAGCAGGAGGCTGCCCCTGTCTGTCTATAGAGGGTTCTTGGTCTTCCTGGTCAGGTGGCCTTTAGCAAACCCCCATTATAATGTCACCTGTCCCTGCCCTCCCTTTAATCCTGACCCATAAGCTCTCGGTCGGCTCCTCATCCATCCCCAGGCAGAACTCCATGCACTCCAGCTGGCCACTGACATACAGGGCAACATCCCCTCCTCATCTCCCCTGCCTGCCCTTCCAAAAGAGCCTGTGTCCTTCCATTCCAACACTCCAGTCGTAGGAGCCATCCCACCATGTCTCTGTGATACCAATAAGATCATAGCCCTGCAGGTGTGCACACATCTCTAACTCCTCTTGTTTGTTTATTCCTCATGCTATGTGCATTTGCATAGAAGCATGTAAGTTGGACCCCCAATGAAGCTGATGTGCTGTTATCAGTGGCTCTTGCAGCCAGTGCCCTGAACTTGATGGCAGGGAGGCTGGGGCCTCTCTGCTGCCTGTTCGGGCTGGGGGAAGCCCTTTTGCATCAGTCAGGGAGCTGAATGCCTGAAAGACCTATAGTTAATGTGTGTTCAGAGCTTAGCCCTCCAGGTTTAATTTCCATTGCTTTTCCTTTTTTCCAGTGAAATTCTTGATTACTTTAACTGTCTTTTGAGATTTTGGAATGGAAAAGAGAAGATGAAGTCCTGCAGCAGAGCTGCAGTGTCCCACAGTGGAATACATTTTATCTTCTAACTCTGGAGATGGCTGTGGAATAGTGAGCAGTTTTGTCTGCAAGAGTGCATTGCTGTCTGTGCTCTTGTTGCAGCGTTATACTTGCACATTTTCTTTTAAAATGTCCATATGTGTTTGGCTTCCTTGTGCATTGTGCCTTGTTGGGGGTTGTCTCCATGGCCCCTGCTCAGCAATGGCATGGTTAACACCACATGTTAGGATACAAATGTGAGCATGTGCAGCGTGTGTGTGCAACACACAACACTGCATCAAAGGCATTTGCCCAAAATTGATCACATTAATGAGAATGATGCCATCAGCCCCCAGCCGATGATTTTGAAGTGGGAGACGACCATCAGCCAGATTAAGCAGCAACCAAGGAATTATGCATGACTTTCGACACAAAGGAGTCACCTGGAAAAGAGATAAGAAAGGCACATGAAAATTTGTGACGGAGAAAGCAGAGTACAGAGCTGCAATCAGACTGGATTTGACACTGCCAGGAGTTGCCCTGCCAGCGACAGAGCATCATCCCTGTGGGTGCCGTGGGGTGCAGTGGGGTGCCTGTGCCCAGATGGCAAGGGACAGGACAGCAGCACTCTAGGGGACCCGTACCTGCAGCGTGCAAACCTGAGCTTACAGGATCCTGACATTTATGTATTTATTAACATTTTGTTAAGTGTCTAGCAGTGTGGCTATTACTAATATCATCCTAATTTTACAGGACACTGTCAGGAGTTTTTTCCTCATTGTGCGTCTAGCTGGATGTTGTGCACTGAACCCCCACCAGCAGCTGGAGAGTTGTAGCTGCACTCCTGGAGCGTGTGTCATGCTTTAATTTCATCCAGATGAAATCAGTTTCATGCAGAAAGAGCCCAGTGTTCCAAAACCATTCCCAAACCATGGAAAACAAGGGCAAAGGGGAGTGTTGCTGCCTCACCCAGCAGAGCAGCTAGTGCAGATGTGCCCTCAGCTGAGTGGAGTATGTTACCATCCCATGGACATCTCAACCAGTAGATTGGAGGGAAGAATGAGCTATGGCAGAGGGGTATTGAAAACCTGAGTGCTGAGCTGCCTGCAACCGGCACAGCTCTGCAGACAGCATGTCTGCCTATCTCACCCACGTTTTACTAGCAAAATGAACAATGATGTCATCATGGCCTCATGCATTTCTGTAATAAAAATTCTAAATAAACTAGATTGGTATTCTAATTTATTAGATTTTTATCTATTCTTTTTAATTGTAAAACAGTACTATTTTTAATTACAGATCATTCAAGTCCAAAATGACAATGAGGAGAATGTGAAGCAACACACGATGGCTACAACACATGGCAATTCCTTACTGAGTCAGTCACCTGTGACTGACTATTGTAGCCCCCAAAAATACCTTCTTTGTGTTTTTTTGTAATAACCAGTCTGTCATCTTATCCTATCTTTGTGCAATAAGTGAATTATTGTAGTTCTATGCTACAGGCAAACCTAGCACTTGGTAAAATGAAATATTGATGTTTTTGAGTTTTAAAATATCAACAAATTTTTGTTACTTTGAACCAAGCGAACTCCTCCACCTGCAAGCTAACTCCCAGGCGAGCTAGGTGTGCATTAGACAAAGGGGTTTTGACAAGTCCTGCAGCATCCCCCTCAGAGCACACTGAATTGGGATGCAGGCTTGGATCATCTACTGGTTAAAAAAGCAAAATAGGGGAAGAGAGAAGGCAATTTCTTGATCATGTTGAAGTTCTGCAAATAAAATGTGTCATTCTCTTTAACAAGGGCTTTCTTTTGTCCCCAGGCTGTCAGCAGGCTGGCCAGACTGCTTAGTTGGATCAAATGTCACGTCAAATGATCAAAACTTGTATTCGTTCACGCACTCTGCTCTCAACTGCCCTTTGCAATGCTCTCTAACTGTTGTTTGGACAAAGGCTTTGCTCAGGACTTGCTGTAACAGGCAAATGTGCAAGTGTATGTTTTTTACAGGGCAGCTCCATGTCCAGCATGTAAGTACTGTACAGCATGCTTAGGCAACATATGTGTCTCTCTCGTCCCTCAGAGGGAGCACGCTTCCAGCCCGCACAAACACCTGCTATTGTCATATTTTATCTGAAATGATTTCATTCATTTTCTGAACCAAGGCAGCAAGGTTACAGAATATTGAATTTTCCTGAATGTCTAAGCTGTTGTTAAATATTTTTCTTGTGTCCCAAATGACTGATTTGTTTCTCTCCTCCTACTTGTCTCCCCTGCATTCTCCAGAACGTGTTGAAATTGATGACCTACACAGTTAGAGAAATGAAAGGAAATGTCTCCTTATGTTGCACGATTAACCTCTAACTTCACTAGTGGAGGAGAACATTACTTCAAACATTACAGGTGTACTTTGAAAAGGGCAGAACAATTTTAATGCCTAGTAGCTTTACAGACAATTTTCATAAATTAAGAGTAATCTCTCGTACTTTCAGGTACTGCATGGCTGTATTAGAAGAACCAAGAAGCAATATATTTTCCTCCAGATAGAAAACTGCCAAACATATTAGCAATTTTTCCATTATACTTTCTTCAAAGTATAATTGTTGGTGTTGATGGCTTGAAGCTGAGTTTTTTGAAAGAATAATCTGAAATGTAATGGCAAACAGTCCTGCTTTTCCTGGGAACTTAAAACCATAATGAGATGCTTCTGACCTGTGATGCACCTGTGTACGCCTTTTCTGGCCTTTACGCTTGACAGAATGATGAGTAAGATCCTCATTAAATTGCTTGGTGGCAGTGGCTATTTGGGTGAGTTGTTACTTCTGTACTGTAGCTGTGACGGGAGCTGGAGTCTGGCAGCCCAGGATTCAGGCAGGCTACACTGCTCATCATCCTCTTGATTCTCTGTGCCCTTTGCCTCCCTCCAAGGGCTCCACACACCCTACTCAGTGCACAGGGTGTGAGGACATTTTACAGTGTTTTGTATTCCTGGGAAAATATGAGTGCTAGGTCAAATGACGCTTTCAGCTGTCTCTGGCTAGATATATCAATTTAAGTGTAGTCCATTAATGTAATAATTATGAATTCCTGACACAGTATTTTGCTCTCCTGTTCAGAACAGTTACAGTTTTGTAATGGCTTTCCTTGTTTTCCAAGCGCACTTGAAACCTTCTGCACTATCCACTAGAGTGGATGACCTTCTTTGCTTCCGAGTTCAAGTAAATTGTATAACCAAACATTTCCACTCCAATTCTCCGAAAAGATAAGAGCTGAGTCAAGCAAGCAATGACAACAGCAGTGCCAAATAAACTGAGGACCCAGGATTACACAAAACTGAAGCTGATCAGTGTAATCCAGGAGAGCCAAAAGCCTTCTCAACTCTATTTTACCTGTATTTAAAAATAAATACAACAATGAAACTTATTATAATTTCAATAATTTTTTATTTTCTTCTGTATTTTCCCTATTAAAAATGAATACATTAATGACACATTACAATTCCAGTAAATTTTGATTTTAACATTTTTTCTTTCACTGTTGGGAAACTGAGAGACAAGGAGAATAATGCATGCCTGTACTAGTAACTTATAAAAGTACCTGCTTCATGCAGATCCCTGGCTCCCCACACCTTGCACATTCATCTTTGCCTCCTACTCTGCTTTGCTCCTTGCAGTGGAAGAAGAGCATCCATTACGGACGTAAGCATTGCACAGCTCAGAGAACAGTTTCTCCCTCCGAACTGACTCTTTAAGTAACACACAAAGGCATCGTCGAAAAATCAGTCTCTTCTTCTGCATGTAGGTGAAATAACCTTTCAGATTCTTCACAGGGAAGTCCACAAGAACCACTGAACACATGCTGTTGACCGAGAACTTGGGTCCTATGAAGCAGCCATGTCACTTTCGGGCATTTGCCATACTTTGCAGTTCATTATCTCCCACTTTTACATCTTACTATTCCTTTCCTTTTGGTGATTGGAGTTATCCATCAATTCTTTTTGCTCCTTACCCTCAGGAAAAAGGAGATGTCCCATCTTCTCTCCCAGCCTCGGTTGCAGGGTTACTGAGGGGCCATTTGAGAGCTGGAAGAGACTGTTGGTTCACCATGCTGTGGTGGCGAGGGAGGTAAGAATTTGCTTCCAAGAGAATGACTAGACTCTGTAGGAAAAGAGGGCTGAATCACCCACCTCTACTGGCCACGACAGCTGGTGGGAACATGTCCAAGATAATGGAAGCTGGAAAGGATGGAAACTGCCTTTCCAAAGATTAAGACTCACTGGTCAAGGCAGCCTGACAAATATGTCTGCAAGTGTGGGATAAACCTGAATGTGGTCTTCACCAAGAGAAGGCTACCCATGCTCCCACACTCCCTCACCTTTAGCAATCTAGTGCAAAGGAGGAACGAGTGGACTTCTGCCTGCCCTGGCAGCCAGGAGGAAGGAGCACTGGTTGGCTCCTTGCATTGCTGAGCCTCCTCTCCAGCCAGTAGATCCAGCACTGGGAGGGACCTGCAGGGCAGGATGGTATCCGAGCACCTTGCTTGCCATGCTCATGCCAGCCCAAGAGGGAAAGGTACGATGAAGGGCACAGGGTGGGAATCAGAGGTGCACTTCTCCATGCAGAAGAACAGTAGAGAAAGCAGCTTCCAAAACCACACAGCCAGCCTCTCTGCAGACAGTGGGAATAGCAGGCTGCTTAACCTGCAGCTCACCGTGCCTGACGTGCCCAGTATGTACCATACCTGTATGGTTTGCTGCACCCTAAGTGACCACTGGAATGAAGGTGAGACTCAAAGACACTAAAAATTTTGCAGACAAATCAACAAACCAGCATTTGCTCCATCTGCAATGCACAAATGTTTTTTGTTTTGTTTTGGGTTGTTTTTTGGGGGGGATTTGCTGGCTAAACAAGACAGCAGCATAAAATTATTGTGGAAGAAGGTTTTGTTATCAGTTGCACACAGCTGTAGCTTAAAGGAGAGAAACTCACTGAAGCATTCAAAACTGGCAACGCAACAACTACAGTGGAGGTACCTCATCCGCAGAAGGTGCACATCCTGGTGTGGGTCTCTACCTTGACCTCATGAAAAATCCTTTCATTGCAAATGAAACCAAGAGCTGACAACAGCTTTACTGAGCTGGACTAGAAAGGACCGTCTATATCACAATAGCTGCTATGCAAATTAATTACATTAATAAATGTCAGGTCTTGCGGATGCAAAGTGATTGCGTCTTCAAGAGAGGAGAATCGACTACATTTAGTCAACATTTTTGCATTTTTAAGATGGAGAAAAGGATGTGGCCCTTTCTTCTCCCATATAGTTAGTTTAATTAGCAAATGCAAAATACAGAAACAGGCTTGCATTTCTCTCACTTTTATTATTCATTCATTAGATTAACTCTTAAAGCAACCACACTCAGTTCTTGATGCTATACAAACATACAATAAGTGTCAATCCCTGCCTGACAGTAGTCTGAAGAGACAATAGAGACCAAAAGTAGGACATAATATCCTCAGTTATACTTGAGAACCAAGGCACAGAACAGTTAAATCATTTGCTCAGGTCATGGATGGCATGGATAAACATTTCTTGATCCAGTTCAACACTTAGTCCAGTGCCTTATACACTAACTTTATGTACAAATTACCATAAATGCTCTTTTTAGAGTAATAATTTAGTATGATGAATGAATGAGATTAAATTATATGGGTTTGGACCAGAAGTATCATTATTACCAGATGAGTTTTTTCTGTTGACATGGCATAATGGGATATAGTCCTGGGCAGTCATGCATTTTTCAGACATTATCATAAATACTGTTTTTTGTGATTAGCACCATTCTCCCCTTAAAGCAAGAAAAAGTATTTCAGCCACAGTTATTCTTTTCTGGGAAGCAGAAAATTGTAATGAATGTGTCTGTCTTATCCTCCTGAGAAAAATCACTAGTATATAAAACAAAGATTTGTAGTATATATGAAAAAGTAGTGCTTTATAGAGAAAAGGAACTATTACTTTGCTGGATTTTCAGAAATTACTTACTAAGGCAAAAGAAAATTAAAGTAGCTAAAGCTATTTAAAGGTTCAAAACCAGTGCTCACAGTCTCTTTTAAGTCATATGAGAGAGCACAGTGAGAGAGGAAGGAAAGCACAATTTATTTGAGAAAATATTTTTTCTCTTTGTCATTTTGTTCTCCTAGTTTTTCCTCCTCTCCAATGTCTTTTTCAGTGCTTCCTGTGATACTGAGTTGAATGCTGATGTGTCAATACTTGAAACAAATATATATGACCAAGCTGAGGGACTTTAAATTTGTCACCACAGGAGACCTCTGACCTTTCTGACTGGAAGCTGAGAAGTTTAGCAAGGCCTGTGTTTTTTTGATGAATTATAAAAATGAAGGACCAGTGCAGGAGTTATATTCCTCATCTGGTGAAATTTCAGTGGATTAAATAATTTTTGTTGAAATTAGAATAAAGAAAGGAAATAACAGATGTGAAGATGTGATAACTATCGGTAAAAGTAGGGGAGACTTCATAAACTCAGCAGTGTTGACAGTCAAACCAGATAGTCAGTGAGTATCGAGGCGTTGCATTAAAGCACTGTATGTAAAAGGGAGTAAGTGGGTAACCGGTGTCTCCCATAGCAAACCCCTCTGCCATGCTGCCCTGGCTCAGATGCGCAGAGGGAGGACCAGGCACCCCGACCCACCTGGGGCTGAAGGGTCCCTGCTCCACTGAGAAATCAGTCCGCTGCCCCTGTCAGTCAAGCTCCAAGGTGAGAAGGGCCACGGCTGTGTTAGATCCCCTCTTCAGGGACCCAGAAACATGTGCAGTTTTGATATACCCTTGCCTTCTGAAGTCTTTTTTCATCCTATTTTCACTGGCGATTTTCCCCTCTCTGCATGTTTTTCAATTCCTTTTGATTTTGTAGCACTCCTAGCAGACAGGGCTGGGGAAGATGTTGGGTTTTGTTACAAACCTGTCACTCATCTCGGGGTCTCTGAGGTGAAAGTGAACTATCCCAGAGCTCTGGGAACTATCTATTAATATTTTCTCACCAGAACACCCACATACTCTCTAAGTCAGTAAATCGCCTGAACTGGAGCTGCTAAGATAAGTCATCACCTTTAACACCAAAACCAGAAGCATTTAACCCTTTACAAAGAACTAGAGTAACCTCAAGGCATCTGGACTTAATTTAAACAAGAAAAATATGAAGTATTACTGCCAAAAGAAAGGAAGCAAGATCCAATCTGTTGTGGGTTGTTTTTTTTTTCCCTTTTTTTTTTTTTTTTTTTTTTGGCCTACTTCATATTTGCTGAATCAGAGTCCAGAACTGTGGTCCTTGAGGTATTGATAATTCATCTTCTCAAACCCTCTCTTCTAGCATGTATTCATATTGCTGTAAAGCCTGTAAACTCTGTCAAATGTGAGTGATTTAAGCTATGCTCTGTGAAACAGAAGTAAAAGATAGCTTCTTTCCAGGAGTTTTTACAGTCAAACTAAGGAATATTCTTGCAGCTTTATCTAAGGAGAAGAAAACTAGCAGATAGTAATGTTTAATTTCCTGTTAGACCCAGAGGCCAGCCAGCATTTGGGATCCTGCACATTTATTCCGTCAGAGGAAGAAACCAATTCTGGAGTCTAGTTCACCTTTGGTATAATACTGCCTGTGCACAAAAAGTGCAAAGAAAGTCTTGTTTGCCAGAGCACAGAGGAATGAGGTAAAAGTAAGAATTTTCTCCTGGGTTTGGGGTTTTTTTTGCCTTCTTTTCAGTCACGACCTCGCCACAGTTGACTTTCCTTCAGGAGCAGTTAAGGACTATAGCTGAGCCCACAGCATCACTCTGTGCCCCACCCCGCACTCAGCCTCCTCTCTTGTGATGCATCTGCCCCTCTTTCACTGTGTGAGCCAGTCTGACTCACTCACTCAGCAGTAAACTAATTCAGATAAAAACAAACCAGAAAATTATTTTAAGAAGTGCAGCTTATTCACAGACAAGGCAAGTGTCCAAATGGGGACCAGGCTGGGCCAGGCTGTGCAGACAGAGGGGGCTGGGGCAGGGAACACAGCAGCAGCATGCAAGGATGGCCCTTTCCACCAGCACAAGCCATGGAGGTGGTAAAGGTCTATCCCCTGACTGAACAGGGAGGAATGGCTCTTTTTGACATCACTATCTCCTGAGTAGCTACAATAATGGCATTGTACTTCTTTTAGTGATACAAAATCTTCTCTAGTAGTTCCCCAAAAAATAGTAAAAGGCACATGTAAGCAAAGACATTTAAACTCAGAAGATCAGTTGATCATATTTTTACCTTAGGAAGAGCATCCGTGACCCCAGCAAGGTCATGGAACAAATCATCTTGAGTGCCATTACACAGCACATGCAGGAAAATCAGGGGATCAGGGCCAGCCAACATGGATGTATGAAAGGAAGATCATGCTTGACCAATCTGGTTCCCTTCTATGACAAGGTGACCTGCTTGGTATATGAGGGAAAGGCTGTGGATGATGTCTACACAGACTTTAGTAAGGCCTTTGACACGGTCTCCCACAGCATCCTCTAAATAAACTGGTTCCTTGCGGCTTAGATAGGTGCAGTCTTCAATGGGTAAAAAACTGGCTGGATGGCCGGGCCCAGAAAGTTGTGGTCAATGGAGCTAAATCCAGTTGGCCACTGGTCCCTAGCGGTGTTCCCCAGGGCTCAGTTTTGGGGCCAGTGCTGTTTAACACCTTTATAGATGATCTGGATGAGGGGCTTGAGGGCACCCTCAGCAAATTTGCAGGTGACACCAAGTTAGGTGGGAGTGTCGATCTGCTGGAGCGTAGGAAGGCTTTACAGAGGGATCTGGACTGGCTGGATAGATGGGCTGAGACCAACAACATGAACTTCAACAAGAACAAGTGCCGGGTCCTACACTTCAGCCACAAAACCTCCATGCAGCGTTACAGGCTGGGGGAAGAGTGGTTAGAAAGTGGTCAAGCAGAAAAAGACCTGGGGGTGCTGGTTGACAGCCAGCTGAACATGAGCCAGCAGTCTGCCCAGGTAGCCAAGAAGGCCAGTGGCATCCCGGCTTGTATCAACAATAGTGTGGCCAGCAAGACTAGGGAAGTGATTGTCCCCCTGTGCTCAGCACTGGTGAGGTCGTACTTCAAACATTGTTTTCAGTGTTGGGCCCCTACAAGAAATACCTTCAGGTGCTGGAGTGAGAAAGGCAATGAAGCTGGTGAAGGGTCTGGAGGGTAAGTCTGAGGAGCGGCTGAGGGAACTGGGGATGTTTAGTGTGGAGAAAAGGACGCTGAGGGGAGACCTGATCGCTCTCTACAACTACCTGAAAGGAGGGTGTTGTGAAGTGGGTGTTGGCCTCTTCTCCCAGGCAACTAGTGACCGGACAAGAGGACACAGTCTCAAACTGTGACAGGGGAATTTCAGGCTAGAAATTAAAAGGCATTTCTTCACAGAAAGGGTTGTTAGGCATTGCAATGGGCTGCCCAAGGAGGTGGTGGAGTCACCATCCCTGGAGGTGTTTAAGAAAAGACTGGACATGGCACTTGGTGCCATGATCTAGTTGACATGGTGGTGTTAGGGCAAAGGTTGGACAAATGATCCCAGAGGTCTCTTCCAACCAAATCGATTCTGTGATTCTGTGATAAAGGAAGGCAACAGAAGGCAAAAAAGTCCATTTCTTCATTTACTCCTCAGGGAAAATTCAGTCCCATGTCACAGCCATGTAGCATGTGCTGTGTAATGCAGAGTGAATGATGAATCAGCCAAAGTGTAAGCAACCAGATTGCCAAAGGTCTACTATTTTGTGTGTTTCACTGTGCTTTGTGTAATCACTTCAGAAGAGATGAGGACTAGGAATGAGTCAAATGTCTTTTTGTTCTTTTTCTCACTCTGTTGCTTATTCACAAGGTAAAAAAAAAGGAACACAAACAACAAAGCAGAAGAAATATGTCTGTAAAACAATGTTGACAGTGGGGCAAGAAGCAGGTGGAACACATTAAATGAGTTCTAACTTATTTAATGACAAACTTCCTCTTTAATTCCATGGTAGACAGCTAAATAAATGATGCACCCACGGGTGCAGACATAAACTCGTTCTCATGCATGGATCATTAAATAACGGAATATTGTAGTTCCATCATAAGAAAGAAAAAAAATCTGTTCTTTCAGGCTCTTCTCAAATATACATATTATCAAATTAACAGGAAGAGAATCCAGGTTTGATGGTATTCCATCCAGTGATCCCATTCTAACATGCTGGATTCATGTCACTATAGATTTTTATTTTGTTTTTTCTATACATATATACTGGAGTTAACATCTCTTATACTATAATGATTAACAAGCTGAAGCCTTACATTTCTAATTGGATCTGGGCAAACATGACAGAATCAATATTGTTCACACATTGTCAAGATCAAGAGATCTGAAGTCAGAAGAGAGTCATAATCCGTAAGTGTTTCTGCAAAGAGGTTAAAATATTGCTTGATGAGATCTGTGGAACACACTCATCCAAGCAGAAGTAGTTTGCAAATGCCTACTGTTGAAATTTTGTTAGCAAGTCAAAAAATATTTACTGGAATAATAAAATGGTCATTACCTACTGTTTCCAAAAGTCAAAGAGGATACTATTTTCTTTTTAAGAGCAATAAGGATTACCACTTGATTCTTGCCACTCCGCTCACAATTTTGAAGTGATTACAGTTTTAACTCTGTAGATTCCACTTTGGCTAGAAAATTGGTTTGCATTATTCTTGTCAGTTCAGTAATTCCAGTTTCACCTGGCCCAAGCCCACTCGTGCTGAAAATGTGTTGTTTACAAGACAAGTTTTTTCAGACAGACTTGTAAGTTAAAAGTTACTTGGGTTAATCCTTTCTTCTAATTAGACAACTTTGTTATTATGTCTACAATAATATAATGTTTTCTTGAGAACTCACACAAACATTACTTTTAGTAAATTTGCAGCTCACTCGAAGTCCTTTCAACTAATGGGTGCTTGCAAACAAAAGCATCCTTAACATAACCTTTTTCCATTTCCTCACAAAATCCTCAAACACAATGAATACCCCTTGAGACCTGGAGTTCAACTGAAAAACTCCCCTCTTAACTGTTGAATAATGCCAGAGACTCAGAGATTCTGAAGCTACAGACAAAAAAACATGCTTTCAGACCCTTTCTCTACTTCTGCTTCTCATTTGAATGAGTGGTTTAGGCTTCAGTCTCAGTCATTCAGCCTCATGCTTGGAACTGAAAAATACACACACACCCCCAAAAAAACCCAGAAACCACAAAACCAGAAACTGTGCCTCTGCATAAAGCATTCATCATGAGCTTTATCTTTGATTTCCTTAAACATTCATGCATGCAATTCCTTTGTTCAATGACATATTCATGGACTGCAAAAAATCATATGATTACTCATGTAAATTTGTCTTTGTAAAGGTTCTTACATAGAGAAGAAACAACTATTTCCAATGTCTTTTACTCCACTCCTTGTGTTTGCTCAATTTTTGTCACCTCATCAGGGAGCAGAAAGTTTGCCACAAGACTTCAATTATAAGTCACACACAAAAAGCAATGGGCAGCAGCCAGATGCAGAGCAAATAGATCAAAAGCAACTGAGGCTGAAATGTTTTTGTAGCAAGGACTTATTCTCCCAGGTTCTTAGATATTTTGTTCCTCTTTCTTTTCATGAGAACAGTACTCTTTGATGATATAGGAGAAGCTAGGGGCATGAAGCTAAGCACACTCCTAATGGTTTGTAGGATCATTGTACAGATTTTGGTTTATGAATGGATATTTAGAAGTAAAAGTATGTGAAAGACTGCCCAAGATCACATGGCAAATTGCTGCCACAGTTGCAAATAGTACCCAGAACTACCTATCCCAAATTACATGCTCTGTGCAGGGTGACCTTCAGGATGAAAGGGAGCTGCCCTGGAGTAGGAGAGAATGTCTTCTCATAAATATATAATGAATTAAAATACCAGAATAAATGGTCTTTTTAAGCAGGGAAGTCACCACCAGAATTCCCCAGGGGTATGTTCTCCCCTGTGAGGGTGTCAAGGTACTGGAACAGGTTGCCCAGCGAAGTTGTGGATACCCCATCCCTGGAAACATTCAAGATCAGGTTGGATGGGGCTCTGAGCAACCTGATTGAGTTGCAGATGTCCCTGCTAACTGCAGGAGGATTGGACTTGATGACTTTTAAGGTCCCTTCCAACCCAATTCATTCTATTCTATGCTTGTTTGTTTTATAATTCTTGGAGAAAAGGATGTAGGTAGGCAGGGAGGAGGAATCAAACAAATGATTGCTTTAAAAATATCATTAAAAATCATATCCTCATTTTCCTAATATTCATTGATCTGTACTATTACTTCCAGGAAAATATGAAGTTACAAAGGTAACAATGTCTTTATAAACACAAAGGCTGGATCCCCTTGCTAACTTCCACTCACATAGCATAAATGCTTTCCCTTGTTACGGGAACCGTTGCAAAGGGAGCTGTTCTTTCCATTTCTTTCAAATCTCTCTTATATGTGATTTTTTTAAATATAGTTCAATTTAAAAATAAATACTTTAGTTTTGTTTTCTGAGAAAAGACAACAAAAGAGATCTAGCTCACAGTATTTGAGTAAATTTTAAATTTTCCACAAGAAGTTTCCTCCCTGGAGGAAATCAGAGTGCAGAACATATGTGTAAAACTGGTTTGTTTTCCATGAGGGATTGAGAAAGTTACTGTTTCAATTCTTGCAGCAAACTGACACATCACATGGAAAAATATCCGCAGTAGCTTAAAATCATGTATTATTCCTCACTTTTCTTTGAAGAATTTGTCATTCATATTATTCTTTGAGGGATATATTATTATTTATCTGAGGTTTATGGATGTACGAACAACAAGTTCGATGTTGTTGTACTTTTAGCCAAAAAGACCGTTATTCTGTTTTAGGAAAATAACAAACTAAGAACCATCAGCACTGACTCTACTTAAAGGTCTCCTGATCCGTATGAGATCAGGATCAATGAATTTTATCAATAGCTGGTGACCACTGAATACCATTAGGTTTGGATATAGAAATGACAGCTTCCAGTAGAGCAAGAAGAAGCTATTTCCCTTTGTTAAGGGGTAATATATGATAGAACTTCATGAAAAATATTGTTTATCTCCAGTTAAAAATTTAGAGATTCCTTTTCTTACTTCCATTTTACCACATAAGTAGGCCACCAACAACAAGACTCACTTGTCCTCAAAGTCAAGCAGAGCAAGGACCAAAATCTTTGGATTTTAGGGAAACGACAAGACCTAGTGTTAAAATTAGTGAACTAAGAAGCAACAGTAAGCAGAAAGCTGGTGGGTCAGTCTCCCTGAGGCTATTTTTTTAGTACAAGCTCCTGCGGGCCACCTGAAGAGAGGCACACGGGGAAATTCAAGTCTCTGCGAGGAGGCTGAGTCCAACTCTCCAATACGACCCCTGACCACTCTCTTCCAGTACATTTTCACATATTTTTGTTTAGAAGAAATGATCATTTTTTTTGACTGATGGAAGCATCACAGAAATGTTTCAAAACACCTTTAATACATAGCAAAAAAGTCATAACAGCTACCTATTACATTTTCACAGGTTTCTTATTTTTCTGGCAGCTTCTCTGGTAAAAGAAGATGTGTTTTAGAAGGGTATCTCTTCAGCTGTGACTCATTCCGCACAGTAATATCTTCATTGACTTGAGGGTGATCAAACATTTCCATTTGCCTTTCCTGTAATTGCATAGCTCTTAAATTTGACTCCAGGGCTTTCTTCCTTTTCAGAACCTTTTTTCCTATAATACCCTGAAACTCTGTTTTGGTTCTTGGTTTTTTTTTGCCGTGATATGGGAACTGTTGTCTGTTCAACAACTCTGCCTCTTTCTTCTCCTGCATTTTTTGACTAAAATCTTGAGTGCAAAGCGTGAAGGGTGCCTGCTATGTGCCCTTTACTTTGCCTTGACTCTGATTTTTGTCTTTTCCTTATTTGCTTTGAGTAAATCACAAGTACCTGCATTTCCTGGGTAAGAGATGTCAATGCAGATGAACAGGAGAAAATCTGCATATGATATTCTGGAGACCTCTCTGCAGTTGCTTTCAATTTATTCTAATACCTCCTTTGTTGTATCCAAACAAAGCATTATCCTAATCCACTTATTGTTGCATGATAAGCAGCATGAAATAGACTTTGCTGAGGATTTTTAGAAGCAATTGAAATTCCTCTGAAACAATTTGATCACTTCTGTCTGAAATTACCCTTCTCAGATCATTTATATTGTAAAGTTAATGATATGTGTGCTGTAACTGGCTTGCTAAAGAAGTTTTGAGTCCCCTATGATTAATGTGCTTATTCTTATCAGCAAAATGAAACTGAAGTCTATGCAAGGACCTCAGACATGCCATGGGGTAATTTCTAGAGCATTCGGGAAACTCCTTTGGTGTAGCCATGACCTGCTGAGAGAGCTCCATCCTGGTTTGTCCCTTTTCCCATGCAAGCGATGGTATCTGAAGTTCTGAGTTAGTGTATTGGGTTTGTGTGGGAAGGTTTTGG
>NW_009599829.1:0-434 GCF_000690535.1 Cariama cristata | reverse complement strand
ATTATTAGCTGTTGAAGTCTTATTGCTTATATCACCTTTAGAAAGGGCATGCTCATTAACACTTAGCTAAAAAGGACAATTAAGAATAGGTGATTTTTCACAAATTTGTGTGCATTAATGCAGTTTGACTCAAAGCAAGATGTTCAGGTTTTTCATTTCACGGAATAACTCATCACCTTTATATGATGCATTCTGACCTTTTTTGTTTACACACATGTATCTTTACATAGAAGGTAAACTACATTACACTGTCTTACACTTGATAAGTGGTACAAAAAAAAAAAAAAAGGCGTAACTTCATGTTCTGTAGTGAAGAATTACAAAATTCTTGCAGTAATTCAGACAGAACTGTACAGAGGAACTAATTTCAAATCCAGGCCCTATGCGTATGTTGCGAATTAAATTAGATGCTTCAAGGAATGCAGATGGTATAA
>NW_009599828.1:20244-21122 GCF_000690535.1 Cariama cristata | reverse complement strand
GCTGGGATAAAAGATGACTTCAGAAAGTTAAAAGACAAGACACAACTAGTCATGAATGCTCAACGAACTGTGCCATACCAGAGGACTACATGAAGATCAGATACAAGTGAAGATGGGTAAATGAGGTCTGCTGCTTATAGTGGTAGAATGGCCTCTATTTTCCCTTTTTAATATTTCATCAACAAACTCCTATTCCTCTGTCATACAAAGTAGTAAGAGTCAAACCTTCAAGCAGAGTAATTCCCAGAGTTTAGTGATTTTAACATAGCTGCTAAATTTCTATAAGCAGATGTGGCCCGTAACATCTACATATATCAGTTTACAGTGGCCCATTGTTCAGTGGTGTCCTCCACCAGATGTTAAAAATACATTAAATTCCCTTGAGATTTCAATCTGCTTTCATAGTATTTTTGGTAAAATACTTTTTTTTCCAACTAATTAGTTGGTAATTCTTCTATGTAATAGTACAGTAAAAAAATACCACTTCATGGCTTCCTTGGAAAAGTATATATTTGACTCAGATTTTTTGGAGTGTATGTAATAGAACAGACCAGACTAGACTATTTCAGTCGGAAGGGACCTACAACAACCACCTCGCCCAGCTGCCTGACCACTTCAGGGCTGATCAAAAGTTAAAGCATGTTGTTAAGGGCATTGCCCAAATGCCCCAAACACTGACAGGCTTGGGGCATCGACCTCCTCTCTGGGAAGCCTGTTCCAGTGTTTGACCACCCCCTCGGTAAGGAAATGCTTCCTTAGGTCAAGTCTGAACCCCGCCAGTGCAGCTTTGAACCATTCCCAGGTGTCCTGCCACTGGATCCCAAGGAGAAGGGCTCGGCACCTCCCTCTCCACTTCCCCCCCTCAAGGCAGCTGCAGA
>NW_009599828.1:5224-20168 GCF_000690535.1 Cariama cristata | reverse complement strand
GGCCTCTCACCGGCTCTGTTGCGTCCCTCTGGACACATGCGAGTGCCTTAACACCCTTCTTAAATGGTGGGGCCCAGAACCGCACACAGTATTCAAGGTGAGGCCGCACCAACACAAACACAGGGGGATAATCACTTCTTTTGCCCGGCTGGTCATGCTGCGTTTGATGCACCCCAGGATGGGGTTTGCCCTCTGGACTGCCAAGGCACATGGCTGGCTTCTATTGAGCCTGCTGTCAACCAGCATCCCCGAATCCCTTTCTGCAGGGCCACTCTCCAGTCACTCCTCTCCCAGTTTATACCCGCGCCTGGTGATCCTCCATCCTAGGTGCAGAATCTAGCATTTTGACTTGTTAAATTTCATCCCACTAATCATAGCCCAATGCTCCAATCTATCCAGATCCCTCTGCAAGGCCTCTTGTACCTCAAGAGAGTGAACAGCACCTTGCTAAAGTTGCATTCAACTCCTGCATCCAGATCCATTGATGAATATATTCAACAGAACTGGCCCTAAAGTTGAGCCCTGAGGAACACCACTGGCGACTGGTCACCAGCCAGATGTAGCCCCATACACTACAACCCTTTGAGCTCTGCCCTTCAGCCAGTTCTTTACCCTGTGCACCATGAACTCTCTCATCCCACAGCTGGACAACTTGTCCAGAAGGATGCTGTGACTAACATTATCAAAAGACTCATTAAAATCCAGAAAAACTACATCCACTGCCTTCCCTTCATCCACTAGGTGGGTGACCTTATCATAGAACAGGACTTTCCCTTTCTGAACCCATGCTGACTGTGCCTGATGACTGCATTATTCTTTAAATGTCTTTCAATAGTACACAATATATTATTCTCCATAATTTTTCCAGGAATTGAGCTTAGACAAACAGGTCTGTAGTTCCCTGGGTCTTCCCTCATGCCCTTTTTGTAGATGGGAATAACACTGGCTAGCTTCCAGTCAGCAGGGACCTCCCCAGACTCCCAAGACTTTTGGCAGATGATCAACAGGGGTCCTGCTGTAACATCTACTAGATCCTTCAGCACTCGGGGATGAATCACCTCAGGCGCCATGGACTTGTAAACATTCAGCTGATACAGTTGGTCCCTTACAATTTCAGTGTTCACAAATGGAAAGTCACTGTTTCCACACTCGTGGTTCTCTGACTCAGGGGACCAGGCAGTCCAAGGTCTATCCGTATTATTAAATGTTTAGCATGCAACCCTTCGTAACTTCATGACAAGCACAGCAGGTATAGGCCCAGAAAAAGGTCATACACAATTTGCCCTCACTGAGAAAGGTGAATCCCACCGGGCCCCAGCAGGCCTGGTGTCACACAGATCATCCCATGATCAACGCTGTCAATCAGGAAAATAAACTGAGAAAACCCACACCACCATGGGTGCTCCAGGTATCTTACTACAATAAAATAGTAATTTCTATCAACCATTTTATTTGCAGTCAGTTCGTTGGTTTTGGTCGGGTTTGTGGTGGTGTTTTTTTTGTTTGTTTGTTTTTCCCCAGTTGGTTTCTAGAAAAAGCAATCATGGTTCAGTTTTTGAAAGACAAGGATAAACATACCTTTTTTGTAAGAAAGTCCCAGGCCGCAGAACTGCCTTTAATCTTTGAAGGCTTTAGCAAGGTCATCTGGCCCAAGAGAGAATGAAAACTACTAATCATGAGGATGACAGTATTTTCACTAAAATGCCAACTGTTTTAAATTGCATTCCCAGCCAGTACCATGGCTGTTGTGGATCCTATCCTGGTTTGTCCAGCGTTTCCGTTATCTTGTATGGGAAGGCATAGCGGAGTGGTGAATTTAACTCTGGAGATGAGACTGAGGTGGACTAAAATCATGGTGCCATTTGTTTTATTTTTGTCTAGCTCAAATCACTTCCCGTAGACTTCAGGGCATGTGAACATGGGTCTCTGGGCTTTAAACTTTGTATTTAAACATCCATCTTCTAATCTACATCCATACATTAAGGTAGCTTTTAGTGTGTATGTCCCCATTTCTAACAAGACTTGTTGAATCAGGTTACTGTATTATACAATTTCTATACATAGTTTAGTATCTTTAAATTTCATACTTGATTAAAGTATTTATTTTAGCCAAGATAAAAATCAGAATTCATGCACTAGATACCCTTTCCCATGGAGTAACTGGCATCCATTCCCACTGGCACCCTGTGGGAATTCCAGTTCTCACACTTTACAGAAGACAATTCTTATACTATCTTAGTATCAGGCATGAGAAGTAAATATGTATATAAACAACATGAGACAAACTGTAAGGTAACAGGAGGAAAAATGGAAAAGGAATTAAAAAAAAGGAGGGGAAGGAAAAGAAATGGATTCAAACAAACAATACCATGTGAGGTAGGACAATGCGTAGCTACGCCTGTGATGCAGTACCACAATTTTTCAAAGAAAACTATACTATCTCTTCACAGTAAGCTACTCATATCAATTGCTGAATGGTCCCTGACAAGAATTTCAATTTTCTTGTACTGTCTCTTTGTAGAGGATGGTATTTTTGGCAATTAATAATGCTCTGAACTTTTTTTTGCCTAGGCAGTAAATAAATCTCTGAGCTCATCAACATACCCAGGAATAAACAAAAAGGGAGAAGAGATATATCACAGCCTAAAACCTAATTATGGCAGGTAAAAGCTGCCTGCCAAATCTCTGAGCTACCTGGAAATCCTACAGACTGTGTAAGAATGAATCATTCCATTTCTAAATATCCAGGCTGCAGGTAATACTTTCTATTCCAGAAAGCTCAATAGCAAGTATCAGGAGAAAATGAAGTTTTTCGTTGATGAACTAACGAAACACAGCCTAAAATTTTGTCTCGATTTAACTTCACCAGCTGAGAAATATGATAATTTTATAGGGAGAAAACAGTCCTATAAATTGTAAAGCTAGTATGCTCTACAAATGTATTGTGCAATTTCATATACCAAAAAAAAACCACCACCCCAAACAAAACCAACAATACAGTCGCAGCTCTATCAGACAGGATGATCTTTTCATTCAGGAAAAAATAACTCCCTTCACACAGATCCTTTCTGCAGTTAAAAGGCAACTATGGTGAGTCATTTGATCTGTGTGTTTCTTATAAATGCCAAGAGGAAATCAAGCAGTCAAGCCTGAGATGGTGGAAGCTGCAAGATGCAAGGCTAACGCTGTATTAATGGAACAGAACAGTCAAGTGGAAAGGGAAGCCTAAGTTTAGGCAGACACAATTTTAGGTTTCATTTCTGCTAGGGACTGTCTGCATTTCAGAAATACGTGATTAGTCCACAAGCCCCAACACTGGCAAACAAAGCCACAATTTGCACTGCTGCTCCTTTGCTTAAAATCTGGCTAAGTTTTACTTCTGGTTTCGCTTACCAAGGTGACAAGCTTGTTTTATGTGTTGGCCAATGACCAGTCAGACTGAGCTTCATACTTACACAGGTCCATGGCACTGGTGAGACCACACATCATTTAAAGCATGTAACTGTGTACTACAAGGGGTTTACCTTTGCTTGTTGTGGTTAGGTCTTCCTCACTGAAACAGCAAATAATTATGGAGCCCTGTTCTTTATTTGCTGAATATTAATCAAGCCTCATACTTGGTTTTTTTACACATCTGGAATCCAGCTTTCACAAACCCACAAATATTTTTAGATGGGACAGAACAACTCTGTGGGGTCAGCAAAACTCAGACCCACATTCAGGCGGGATGCCAGACTGGTTTCTCACTAAGGCAAAAGGGACCAATTCCCATTTTGATAGCCCATCAGCAACAAATCCAAAGAATGTAGAGTTGTCTGATATCTGTTTATCTGATTTCTTCAATGAGCAAATTACACACTGATTAGGAAGAAGGTAAAGGGCAGGCAGTGGTATCATTAATACAATAAATACAGGCGGAAGAACAGTGGATGTCCATTATCCAGCTGATTCTGACACCAATTACTGCAGTCAAGCATGTGGCCCTAATTGCAAGCCTACACGCCATCAGCCAGTGAATCTCAGTGCCCCTGAAAGAATGACGGTAACTCCCCTCATACCTGTGCTGGCCATGATACCAGTGGAGGAAACCTGATTACACTGTAGCAGGGGGATGAGTCATTGCTGGAATGGGGGCCATGCAGCTGCTCTGGGTGCAAGCAGGCAAGCTAAGGCAGGCATCTGTTCACAAAGCCATTCCCAGATAGGAACATATAACCGTACCTGTGTGCATCCCCAAGCTGCCACCACCTCACACTAGGTAGTTACTGGCAGCTCAGTAGTTCACATAGGTATGCTTTACTATATCGTAACATGAAAGTTGCTACTATTTTTGTAGGTGAATTTAACACTGTAACAAATTTCAGGATATTTCAAAGGCTAATTGAATTGGCACATATGATGATTTCTCATTGCATGCTGGACCACGTCTAGGAAAAAGGAAGGCTTCTATGTTCAGAAAGAATTCTGTCAAACTTGCTGAATAATTGGGTTTTCTTACATTTTCTATAATCATTTTATGCAGACTACTTCATGGGAACCAGGATAACAAGGCAGTTGGAGAAAAAAACCTCATTTTATGTTAATGTTACTCCTCTAATTTCCTAATAACTGCAGTATGTGGTATAGAGAACAGCAAGAGGGCCTCAAAAGCTAATAGCTAAGTTACATCGAAGGAATGGTGCTCTAAAACTGCAATTTCAACACAAACCCATGCGCTAGATCATGCACAGTACTCCCTTGCTGCAACACACTTCACTTCAGTATCAATATACACTGACTTTGTTAATACTGAATATAATAAAGGGTCTCTCTTCTCTCTTTTTAAGAACAGGCTGTAAGTCCCAGAGGTTCTCAGGTAATTAGGTAGTATCTGGTTTGTCAGCCTCTACAGCATCTTTTCAGGCAAGCAGTACTTAAAAATACAGTCTTCCATTTATCAAGTCAGAAACTCAGTGGAGGATTTTTTTTTAAATTCTCCAAAGAATTTTCTTTCAAGGTTTCTGTTTTTCCTGAGTCAGTTTCCCTGTTACTGCTATGCCTCCTCACTTGGTATGCCCACCTGCCTTCATCAACTCTGCATTCCACTCTATGAGCACACTTTCAAGAAACTAATCTGGTGTGATTCAAGTTCACAAGCAACATTTAAAAAAAAAAAAAAAAGCAGGAAGGTATCATGAACAGCAAAACCTGAACTCAAATATACCTATGGAATACTAAGAAATTATAAAAACCTAAGCCAAAAGAACTATTCAAGGTTAAATAAATAAATAAATTCCTTGCAAACCTTTTTCACTGTCACACTGCCTGCATCAGCATGCACATGCATGACACCATGACCAGATCTTACACTGCTACATCACTGCCAAAGCACAGGATGACACAGACCACAGTACCACTACCATGTTCTTGTGCCAGCAAAACTGAGATTACAATCTAGCACACAGATAATTATTACTATTATGTTTTTGAAGTCCCATTACATATTGAATACATTCATAATATACTTCATTGCTTTTCTGCATTATGCTAAAAAGAGTCCATCCTACCAGTTAAATGATTCCACAGTGAAAATAATGGCAATTGAGACATTTCAACTAGGCCATGGACTGTACAGATGGTTATGATCAGTTAAAGGGATCTATGGCCAGTTTTACACTGAGCAATGATGACCTCTGAGCCAGGACTGGCACTAGCATTGACAGGGCTGATTTCAGAATCGGAACCATAGCCTCAGCTATTAACACTACTGAGACACTGTCGTCTCCATTTCCAGGCTTGCATTTCTCATACTCCAGCGAACCATGTGGCAGGATGCATATTTTAATAGAGTATTTGTGATTTGAAACACTTTCACTGTGCCTCCCAGTTTTAGTTCCAGAAATTCAGTCCTTCCCTTTTAACAGAATAATATTCATTCAACTGCTCTGGGAATGTAATTTATATTAGACAGTAAGCACCAAATGGTAAGGAAGGAATACACATCACTCTTCCTTGCTATAAGAAAAAAAACCTTCAGCAAAGATGTTAATGTTCAAAAAAACCCCACTGCCTTGTGCTTAAGTTTCCAATAAGCCACTAAACTAGAGCTACCAAATCATTCTGAAAAGTTCTGTTTTCCTGAGAGAGAAGGACAATTTTGTGAACAATTAAAAACATAAGCATATGTGACATAGTTGCAATATAGTTTAATGCCTAAACTGGGAAGAATTGAAATTTAAAGTAGTATGTAAGTGAAAACCATTCATGCCATCCATTTCTGTACAAAGCACATTGGCTTCTCTGTCTGAACCAGTAACGCCAGCACTAAGAGATGTTGATGGTAAGCCATGTAGCAATCTGCTGCTGCGAAGTTCTTAATTCACAGCCTTGCATGATGCCTAAGGCTGTGTAGCTTGGGCAGAAGACAATGCAGATTTGCCAGGATGGATAATTGCACATTTATATTGTAACGGATACAATATGCAGCTGACACTTTCACCACTGGTCATCAGCGTTTCCAGAATCATTCACTATTTTTGTCCATATATACCCATAAAGCCTCTTTTTTTTTTTTCCTTCTTTCTTTTTTAAAAACCAACACACCAACCTTTCCCATTAGGTGACACCTTACAAACCGGAAACCTATGGCAGATTTAAGAAAACTACATTTTTAACTGGAAAAAGAATAAAAAAAAGAGAAGATGGGTCATACAGACATGTGCAGAATGTAAACAAGCCAGCATAAACAAAGCAAACAATGATATTATAGTCTAGTAGTTGCATGCAATCTAGCAAGCAGCTTGCTTTTATAAATAAGATTTAGTACACACTATTGTTTTGTTTGCCCCATCAATTCTCCATTACTCTCTTAACGCTAATATATAAAAGAAAAAGACAGTAAAGTCAGACTTGGCTTGACAGGGCCCTGGATAACACTCTGCTTTCAACAGGAGGTTGGACCAGATGATCTCCTCAGGTCCCTTCCTTCTGTGATCCTCTCTGTATGTTTCTCTTTCCCTTCACTGACAAGAGTGTGAGACAAGTAAAAGTGTGTGACAGTGACAAGTAACGTTTGGTTCAAAAGATACTGCAGTATTTTTGGTTTAGAAAGAAAGCTCAGTTAACCATAATATTTTGGACAAAAAGAGTAATACTGAATAGTATTAAAAGAATTTCAAATAATGAAAAAAAGTAATAAATGTTAACATACAGTAACTACAGGCTTGAATGTGGTACTACCCAAGTGGTAAGTTCCTGGCACTCCTTTTAAGTACTTACTTCCATTTAGTCATGTCGAGAGTCACCTGGATAGCACATGTAAGCTGCTGCTTTGGAGAGGAAAGAAAATCTTCACTGTCAGACCTGTACGCAAGATCTAGCCTGACAAGATCAAGTGCTTTCTCATATGCTTATACATACAATTAGAGAAAGAGTCTAATCCTTCAAGATGTACATAAACCAACATGAAAATTCTACATATTGCTGCTCAGAAGGGACCATCTGGTTTTGACACTCCTATACTACAGGATGATTTCTCTGTATAGAAATAATACAGTACATGGATGCAAAAGTACAATTTATGAATTGCATGTACAGAGATGAAGGGGGCATTCATTTTCCTACCCACTATTCATTTTACATGTAAAAAAACCCTCAGAATCTAAAATCGGACATCTCCCTGTAAAAACTGAGTGAACGGTTGGAGCATGGGAGCAGGGGCAGTAGTTAGAAGGACGTACAATGAACAAAAAAGTTAAAACTTGTTAGTCTGAAAGTGCAGGAATGTAGAAGCACAAAAGCCAGGTAGTTTCTCTTCCCTTTTGTTAAAAAAAAAAAAAAAAAAGAAATCATCATTCCCCAACTACCCTGCTGACTCTAATTCAATGCTTTAGGCAAAGGGGACTTGAAGATGTGGGAGGAGAAGGGCCATCCCTCCTTCGGTGAAATAATAATATATCTGTGCTCTGGCTTCCACTCCCACATCCAAGATTAAAAGGACGAGCATCCTCTTCTTCCTCTTGTCTCCCTCTCTCTACCTGAGATGCGAACACAACATCCGTTTTTAAAATCAATACGTTAATCTGGTTTTCTACTAACAAAGTTTTAACTTTTTTTTTTTTTGTGGAAACACCTCAACTCTTATGAACAAATACTTTTCATGGCACTTGTGGCAACTCCAAACTCTAAAGATATTTCTTAGGGTAACAACCTGCCCACACGTTCAAGAACGCTGGAAGCAACTTTCAAGGAAAATGAGAGGGTGGATTTACAGATATACTGCTGAGCAGCTTTTTTGCTCTATAAAGCAACAAAACCAGCAACAGTATTACACACAGAACCAGAATGATCATCTGATTTGTTGAAGATATTAAAGGCCTTAAACTAATGAAATTGGCAGAAAAATCAGACCTTCAAGAGTTTGTTATATGGTACATAAACATGAAATACAAGCAAAATGGTATGTGCAGTTGCTCGCCAGAAAACAGAAATCGGCTTTATTTGGGAACACAAACTGATCTGGTACTAAATGGAGATCTGCATTTAAAAAAATGTCAGCATGTTAAATTGAAATGTATGCAGACTGTGTCCCAAAACTGTTGCAGTACATAGAATTTTGATAAGACATCTGCAAGGTAGAGTCATAATAATAATGACCGAGTTTATGATGCTAATACAGACGTAAATATAAACAAGCAAGTATTTCAACAATATGAGATTACTTTCCAGATAAACTGTGGGGTAAAGAACATAGACATTTTTGGAAAATACGTATGTAGATGAATTAAGATATGAAACGTAGCCTATGTAGGATAGTGCTTTGAATTAAGTTTTCCCCATAATGGCACCTCAAGGTTGGTGATCCTGACTTGAGATGTTAAAAAGCCAAGTAATATCGCAGGGATAACTAGCTGCCAGAAGCTTTTACTTGCAAGAATGCACATTTGATCATGGCACTAAATAGTTTCAACTCGCCTCTTACTTGGTTTCTTCAGCACAAACATAACATTCTCCAGACACACCTTTTACGTGACTCAGGATAAAAACCTGAAAAAGGAACAGGTGTCCAACTACCCTTAAGAGGCGAAAGGCACTTCTAGGCTCTTTTTTAAAGCACATCAGAGATACCCTTTTTCAGTTACAGTGCATCTAGATATATCAATCTTTGGATGATAGGACTGATAACATAAGCAAGGAAAGCACCATTTGAAGAAGGTAGGGCATGGAAACATCTGTTTGGTAACTACCAGTATAGAGTATATTTTTTCCTGAATAACAAGGAAAGAAAATCTTCTCCTGGTTAAAAAAAGATGACAACATAACAAGTACTATGTTTATACCAGAAGCCTAGTGCATAAGGGAGCACAAGTTAAAATACACAAGAAAGTTCCTGCTTTCCGCCAGGGAAGTTGACAAGGAGGTGAGGGAAGGAAAGGTCAGGTCCGACCTACTTAGGTCAGAAATGGCAAGAAAGTGATGAGAAGTGCAGGTCCAACTGGCTTGCCGACTACTGCTGCAGAAGTTCTTCGTCTTGTGCAGTTGATGTAGGATAGCAAAATGAAGAAAAAGGTATTTAACAAACTTCCCAATACATATTTGCAATGAGCTAGTATCACTCATAAATTTCAGACCAACAACAATGAAGTTTTCCAAGACTATATGAATTATTCTTTGTTTTTCCTTCCCATGAGGTCTCAGGGCTTTCTTGGAAAAACAATCATAGACTGTGGTAAATGTCTTTTTTCTCAAATGCTTCCCTGCTTTGCTTTCTTTTCTCTACTTTTTAAATAGATGTTCAATTCATGCATGCTATTGCCTGCATCTGACAGGATCTAACTCATTCCTACTACAGATGTAAAAACAGATAGAAAACCCTGCATGTGTAGGATAATTCTGCCATTAATAAAAAAAGCAAAGGTAGGATTTAAACTAGACACTTACTACCTGGCCGAAAGAGAAACAGGATGATACGAAGGTTTTCACCACTTGCTATCTTCCTTTCTGAGAAGTCCACGTTCTGAAAATTCCTGTAACTCTGCTAGGTACAAGAGATCCAAGTCTGCTGTGATGTCTCTTATTGAGAGAAATCAAGTGTATTGAAGAGCTCACAAGCTCTGTTACAGATGAACTCTTGTATTTCTTTAAAACACAATGAAAAACTAACCAGAACTTGCAACCAACGAATGGAGAAAAAGGGACTCTATCCCAAGGGTGTTCTGAGGTAGCCAAAACATTTTAAAGAGTCAGGGTGTAGACACCTGAATGTGTAGCTAAACTGAGTCTGATTTTGCAAAGGAAATTAAAACCCACTGTAAAAGACTATTAGCTATAGAAAGATAAGGAACGGAATGGGGATGTAGTAAGGATCTAGCAGAAATAAAAGTATCTAGGTATTACAAAAAATAAAAATGAATGCTCTGTCTCAGCTGTTGGTGGATATCGTGAGGGGACCCAGGGTGGAGATCATGTACAACATGGTGCAGAGAATGGCTGCTCAACAGTAATAAAGGCAAAACCTGCAAAAGAAATACTCAAGAAGTTTAACACCATGAACTCTGACTGAACCTGTAGTCCCCATGCTAGAACTCTGAAAGAAACAACACACGGAATACACATTCAGCAGAAAGGATTTTTAAGAAATGCATCAAAATGATGCATTGTATCAGGTAAGAACTACAATCTCAATATACGTTTTCCACCTCTGATAAAACTAGGAAACACAGGTTCCTCAATCACTGCTTCCATGCACATAGAGTAATGAAAGCATTTCGAACAGAGTATATGAACACTTTGCCCTCTTCTTCCTCTCTGGAAAACTCACAGCAGTTCACTTGTTTATCCTCCAATAAAAACAGAGAATTCCATGAAACTCTGACTTGGTGAATTCTTTAGTACTGTTCTTGGTGTATGTCTGTTAGGATGATTTCACTACTGCTTCAGCTACCAGTAGCTGTTACCCATTTGAAGTCATTACCACTTTCCATCGTGTTTAATATCCTAATGGGATATTATTAGCTGTTACTTCAATCCAGCTGTATCGTATTCTTCAACAAACTACACTTTCATATAGAAGCTCCTTTTTTTTTTTAAAAAAAAAAAGAAATTCTAGCATCAGTCTTAACATTATGCAACGTTTACTACGTATTGTCTCAAAAACTGCCAACCTGTTCCTTTGACTTTTCCATGTATTTCAAATGGGAGAGTTCTTGTCTTTAATTCTACTATCTACCCCAATCTATTTCTGTAACAGCAATATTCTGACTAAACCACTATCCAGATAATGCCCAAATGTTCCTGTGCAAAATCAAGCTCCCAAAGCCTCTACAATTTAACAAAAATTAGGTGCCTCAAGTCAAAAATGACTGAAAAATGTGGACACTAAGAAGCACATGCAGCTGTATGCCTGGATCAAGTATCCGATCATTTCAAATCAACAGCTACCACTGGATGAATTAATCCTTGCATGTGAAACAATGAAAAGCATCTTAAGGGAAGCATCCTGCAGTTCCAGAGGCATTTCTATTACAGCTCATCAGTGCAGCACACCTTCCACTATTTAGTTGCTCTCAAGTGTTATTCACATTATACCTGCAGGACTGGAATTAATGTTTTATGTATCTATGGTGAAACTTGGACGTTGAAAAGCATATCTGATAATTTGCATTAACAACAGTATTTGGCAGCATTTTACAGTTAGGAACTCTATTTTCAAAAACATTCTCTGTGTAATTACATGCTTGAAATGCTTCCTGAGGAACTGATCTGGAGAGTTTCTGCTTTTACTTTGATGCTGAAAAATTGCCCCCTGTGAATCACTGTCCTTGTTCATTTACACTTCTCAATTATATTTTGATCAACAATTTCTTTCCCTGATTCAGTCTTGCAATCCCCTGTAATCAGCAACACATTGTTCTTTGGCCCTGTATCAGTAAGCCCTTGGAAGTTGGCCGCGGAACACTTTTTATTTCCTCACCTTGGCTGCTGTGGTAACAGTATACCTCTGAATAACCATCAGATTTACTAAAGCTTCTTACAGTCAGACTGAAAATAAACTGGCATTGTCTGGAATGTATCTAATTAGGAATGCAAATACATCCTTACTCACAAAATGAACACCAGGGTTTCCTCAGCACTCTCGCTGTGCTGGCAGTCAGTATCTCTTAAGGAATGGTAGAGTAGCTGACTATCATTTCACTAAACCTGAAAAAAAACCATCTCATGACAGTATCTGAATAATGGTATTCATTAAGTAGAAAGCTGCACATGTCCTTTTTAATGAATTAAATATATTTTTTTTTTGATCTCCTGAGCTTTTGTCAAGACTCTGCAATTCCTGGGCTGTTGAACACACTTCAAGCCACATTGATTTCTAAGGCAAACACACACATTGTTTAGGATAAGAGGAGGTTCAGTACAGGTGAAGGCAGGCTCTTATCCCCCAGTCATAACTTCTTCAATTCAGAGGAGGAGCAGGAGCATCTGCTTTTTGCTACCCACAGCTTCAGGCACAGACAACAAGGTTATTTCTGATATTTTGTTTTTTCTGGCCTTGTCAAATTGCACTCGCAAAGCAGAAGTGGCACTGATAGAAATCATATTAATATCACTCATTTAGGTGTTGTGCAACGACTTGCAACTTTATCGATGCACTATGCACTTACGTAGTACATGTACACACTGCACTTACTATGCACTATGCATATGTACAGTCTCTTCAGATGAAAGTGTTTTCTCCCTCATGCTTCAGAAAGAAGTACAGAGGATATAATAACCTTTTCTTTTTTGAGTGACTGCCCATGTACATACACACATCACAGAGGACTCTAAGAATATACACTGAAAAGTTTCCTGCAGAGCAGTGTCTGTGTCTTCATAGAGACTGAATTAAGCTTTGTTACATTCCTCAGTGTGTTTCCCAAAAATGAGAAACTCTGTAAAGGAAGAGTCAGTCATGATCATCTGGAGTTCAAGCCCAAGAAGACTGGACATACAGAAGACTCAGATCTCGCTGAGGAATACAAAGAAACAACTTTGCAACCTTAAAAAAAACCTCAAGAGATCCTGAGTCACGAAGGGAAGGCTGGTTGAGCAACGCAGGCACTAAATGAAGCTTAACTGATCTAGAAAAAAACCACAGGTGTCCTAAGGAAAATTCTTAGCCTATGTTCACTGAAACACGAACTGATCAGAAGACCTAACAGAGGACCGCCCTCACTCCGATTTGTTTTGCCAGATAAATCCAACTCACATAAATTCCTCCTGCTACAGGCAAGAATCTTCTACACAGTAGAGGAACAGAGCCAGGGAGTACAACCCTGTGAAGTGAGGCATCTTGAGCCTGGGACAAGCAGAGCGTTCTGCATTAGCAAATAAGGAGAGGCAGAGTACAGAAAATTTGCATTGACAAAGACCGTTGTATCAAAACCACTTATCTACCTTGGCGTTTGGCTTTCCCCGCATAGGACATAGGGAACAGAGGAAAAGAATACAATGACCTTCCTAGTGTCCCAGTCATTTGTGATCATGTCTAGCTTCCAAGTAGAAGGTCTGATGCTTTCTTCCTTGTGTCTGAGGTACAGAGCTTCACCCTAGAACTACCTCCAGTCCTAGCAGTACTGGAACTGAACCCATCAAGTAACATCTGCATACTGGTAACATCATTCATGGTCTAACCGCATGAAGTAGCTGAGATCACCTATCAGGGCATTTAAAGTGTGAAGGAGGCAAACTGAATCTGCTCTTGATCCACTTCCAAAGACTGACTGCTCCCTTACAGAGAAGAGGAGAGCATTCAAAACTCCACTAATGTAACATAGTGCAGTAGCAGTGGTACTTATCACACAAATGTGACTTTCCTGGTAGATATTTGCCCTTCCTGTTTGATCCTGAAAGTATGGGTTTTAAAACTCCTTTTTTCCAGAGATGTACAGAAAAAAAACCTTACAATTCCCTGATTGGCAGAGAAATTACATCCTTTAAAGTATACGGTTGTGTGAACACATCACCAAAAGGGCCTTTTTGAGCAAAAATGGTTCCAACATGGGCTCCTCTCAAAAGGTACACAGTTTAAAGGAGCGGCAGCTGGAGATGTTGCTTTCATCTTTGTTGCAGACACACCCATTGCTGTGGGATCAGTAAATGGCATCTGACCAAGGCACGATGGCATGAAAAGTAAACATCTGGAAGATTCTGTAAAAGCAGAAGCCTACATAAGAGAAAGTGTGACAGGCACAAACAGAAGGCAAGCAGACACATGAAGATTCCTTGAAGACGTGGTATAAACTGAATACAATTCCAGCAGGATTAGAAAACTCCTAATTTGATAAGAAACAAAAATATTTTTTAAATGCTGCAGGACTGAAAATTTACAAAATAGTAATAAAACTTTTTCAGGATGTTGTAATGTAATTAGACGGTACTAGTTGCATCCCGCATCATGTAGTTAGGTGCTGAACAAGACAAGCAGGCCAGGCTTTAATGAGCCCTCCAGATAAAAGTATACCATTATCTAATTTTTTATTCCTGGCTACATGCATGACCACCAGATTAAAAAAACTTAAGAACAATCACTTCAAGACAGAATTATTTAAGCCTAATTCGCCGATAACCAATCAAGAATCACTGTAGGTGAAGTGAAAGAACAGCAAACCATACAAGTGTTTCAGGACCTCTCTTCAGTACATAAACGATTTCATAATTGACAACTGCAATAAGGATGAGACATTTCAAAGATTTTTCACATTTGAATTCCTACTGAAGCTGTTTAACTTATACACTGCAATATTTTAAGACTCACTAATATTTTTGATATTAGAATCACAGAATCATAGGATGGTCTGGGTTGGAAGCGACCTTTAAAGGTCATCTAGTCCAACTCCCTGCAGTAAGTAGGGACATCTTCAACTTGATCAGGTTGCTCAAATCCCCATCCAACCTGACCTTGAACACTTCCAGGGATGGGGCAGCC
>NW_009599828.1:0-5037 GCF_000690535.1 Cariama cristata | reverse complement strand
ACTTTGGTCACTGCCTCACCCCCCTCACCAGGAAGAATCACTTTCTTATAGCTAATCTAAATCTTTCCTCTTCCAGTTCACAGCCATTGCCCCCTGTCCTATCACTCCATGCCCTTGTAAAAAGTCCCTCCCCAGCTTTCTTGCAGGCCCCTTTAGGTACTGGAAGGCTGCTCTAAGATCTCCCCAGAGCCTTCTCTTCTCCAGGCTGAACAACACTAACTCTCTCAGCCCGTCCTCACAGGAGAGGTGCTCCAGCCCTCGGATCATCTTTGTGGCCTCCTCTGGACTTGCTCCAAAAGGTCCATGTCCTTCTGGTGCTGAGGGCCTCAGAGCTGAAAGGCAGTACTGCGGGGGGCAGGGCCGGGGGGCTCACCAGAGTGGAGTGGAGGGGGAGAATCCCCTCCCTCGACTTGCTGGCCATGCTAGCCTATACTGTATTTTTATACTTTACAGAAAAGAGGAATCTGTTTCTTACTTTCTTCTCAATTGAAAAGACAATGACAACCTTCCTTTGAAAAATGTATCTACATTTTTATTAATGTTTAATTTTATTTAAGAATAAAATTGCTGAACAGATATTGCAGCTCAGATGTTGTAACATTTGAAATGGGATTTGTGGATTGAATGTATTTGGGGGAAATTCTGCATCTGACAAAATTCTGTTTCAAATTTTTAAAATAAGCTGTTCTGAAGCATTTCCTTGAACTTCAGGAAAAACACTAGTAAAAGTACATCGACTGTGATCATGCAAGATCGATAAAAATCAGGCTGTTAAGTCTTCTGGTGTGAAGCTGACAAAACTTCAAGAAGAGATTATCAAGATCACCTGAATATACTCTCCGTTCCTACATTCCACTAAATAAGGTTAAGATTAAAGAGCTGTAAGTAGATTTGTGTTTGTAGCCACAAGTTGATCACTAATGAAGTGAATAAAGATCTTTATCAACCAAATGTAAGTAAGTATTTTTAAAGAATAAAACACATTTTTATGCAACATTCTGACCTGGTATTCAACGCAATTCTAGCCTCCTTGAGTTATAATCATGTGTGCTTCGTTGTAATCCAAATTTCCCAGATCAGTTCAATCTGGATATAAGCTTAGGGGTATTGTTCACATGCACAGTTCTAAACTCTTCTGAAAATACCCTTGTGTCCTGAACTACCTTACAAATGAGTATTAAATGAACAAACAAAACACTTACCCGAATCATCATGACTGAGCATCTGATGTTATGAATTGTATCATACACCTTCTTAGAAATGTCCACAAACTGGTTATCATCAAACAGATGCACTGTGTTCTTGCTTAAGCTCTCCAATGCAATATTTACTTGACTAATAAACTCTGGAATCACTATTTAAAAAGAAAACACAAACAAAATTCAGTGAGCATAAAAAGGACAAAACGTGATTTTTCTTTCTGGCAAACTGCCTCACATTGATTCAAACTTTATCTTAAAAAAAAACACTATAGTAACAAAATGATTAGTTTTAAGTGGGAACATATTTGTAATTTTTTATCACAGTGATAAAAATGCACTTCGTGCACACATAAGCTGTGGATGGTTATACAGTACGACACAGAAGAAGAAAGCTTTAATAGGCGGGTTGGGGAAGCAGTTGTAAATTTCAAATTTTACCCAAAGAATCAGGATGAGTAACCTGGTTCAAAGTTGGAACTACTATTCAACAGACTCCTATTATTTTTTAATCTGCTTTCAGTCTGAATGGAGACAAAACTACCAAAAGATTGATGCTTATTCTCCAAATTAAAAAGTCCCGTAGTTGTAACCCAGACTTACCAAGGCAGTTTACCCTGTTTGATAGACAAAAAAAAAAACTTGTAAATTTTGAGTCAGTTCGGTATTAACCTGTGCTTTACCCAGAATGTCCTGGAAATCTTCTTCTGGTGCTCCATGGCCTTATTTTGCATGGTGACCTGGTACCACTATATCTCCCTTGATCCTTCACATCAATTCAAAGCAAAGGAAACTCAACATACAGAAGATTGAGTGAAGAGAGAATACATCTGGAAAAATCCATCACACCCAGAAGGAGCTCAAACAAAATCCATCACACCCAGTACATACTACTCTCATTTGCAACAACTCATTTCCTATCATTGGGAGACTGAAGACACAGAAGAAATGGAAGTAAAGGGATAAAATTCAACTTCTGTAATCTTCAATATGAATAACATACACCTTGTGGAACAGAAGCTTTTTTCAGGTAATGTGTTGGTTTTCAATCAAGTATTACATGCTTTCCGACCCTTCCTCCACAATTATGTGCTGTGTAATTCATAAATTCATACTACATGAAAGCAACACTACCAATACCTTAAGTATGGATCATTTCAGGCAAATTTTGAAGTGTATAATAAATTTTTATGGAAAGCTTCCGCTGAAGTCAATAGAACTTCTGAATTAGAAAACCTGGCAACACATATTCATTATTAGGAAAGACGCCACAATAAAACCCCTAACTTTACATGGAGAAGCCCACATAACCCTTGGAGACATTTAAATTCACTCTTAAATTACAATAACTTCACTGTCTTCAAGCTCAGCTGAACAGTTACTTCATGTGTCAGTTCTCAGAAAAAACAAACTTCAGTTAATTCAGTGGTAGTGGGAAGATTTACTTTCTTCAGTAGAACAGGTCTCCACAAGTGTGGGACAATAAAATGTCATTTGATTCTAAAAACAGGGTATTTAACATCCTTTCTTCCCTCTTCAGATTATCACTTGAATTACTTTGCCTTCTGTAAAGGTCAGCGGGAAGACCAGGTTTCTTAAATCGTATGGAAAAAAGACAAAGTACATTTTTCATTAGCAACCAAATGGAATAATTAGGGAGAGTGAGTGCCGATTTATTTAGTGCTTTTTGAAATTGTTTTGTTTGTTTTTAAGAAACACACAATTTCAGAACATGGAATCTTTTTTTTCTGTTAAACAAAGATCTTAGTCCCTAGACTATCGAACAATTGCAAGTGTGGCAATTTTGAACTCAACAGTCACCTCATACGTTTACATAAAATTAAACATTCAGCTCTTCACATCCACTGTAAAAATGCCACAAAGGAGAATATAAAAAGTTTCCAGGAATTCAGAATTTCCATTGGTATAGTTAAAACCACCAGGTGTTTTCTAGAGCCTCCTACATCCTTACTTCTCAGTTCACTGGATTTCATACACTTTCACTTGCAGTAGTGTAAAGCACAGACTCCCTGCTTACCAGCAGCATTTTCAGTGGCTGCTAACTGCCTGCAGGCCACCTCTTCTACAGGACAGGCTATTTTTTCTCAGTTACCTGTTCAGGCTCCACCCTGCACTCCATCCTTATTGCACATGCCTATTAATGTCCTTTTTACAGTTCCTTCTGAGGCCAAACTCGTTATCACAGTGCATTTGTTTGTCTGAATGAGTACATCACTTATGAAAAAGGATTTTACGCAAACATGTACTCTACAGCTCATATGCTACTGGTGGAGTCAGTGGTAAACCACAGGCCGCGCTTCATTGTAGAAATATGATCTCAGAGGCTTCCCTTTGATAACATTTTGAAGATGGCTGCTTTTCATCAATACCATTTTTACACACAGACAATTAAAACACAAGACTAAACTGTAATTCTAAAATATCTACATAACAATCTGCTAATGAAGTATAAAAATACACTTAGGCTATTATAAGGTTAAGAAATAGTTCTTATTATTTGGTCATTTACTCTGTATCTGATTGGATAATTCCCTCAAATCCAAGACTCCTTTCTTAACTGCATGTGATTTAATTAATTTTTGAGTTCCCAAACAGATGACTACTTAAAAAGAGGTTTTGGTGGAAATACGAGTTCTTATCCATGGATCACTAGCATCAAAAATACTTTACTTCATACACTCTCAAATTGTTCAGGCATCACTGTGAACCACTGCACTAAGTGGACTAGAATTACTTCAATAATGTGCATCTTTGCTGTATTCCGCTTTATTTTTCTAGGCAGCCTAAATATAGAGGAGAAGTGGATGCAGGTAGAAAAAGGTTGGATAAGATTGCTTTTGAAAGATGGAAAAAATGAAAGAAAAATTAAACAAGTTGTAAGTAAAATGAAAAATTTCAAGTATTATACAATCGAGAAGTATTATTAGATTTTTGTGATTTTAATATTAAATCATTTTTGAAGAAAACATTACAATTTTTATTTGAATTTTTGCTATTTTTTTCTCTATGAAAATTATGAACAAATTTCAACATGAAGATCTGTAATCCTGCCTTTCTTGAGAGGGAAGGTGTGGAAAGGGGAAGGATGTTTTGGAAAATACCAATACTGTTCATAATCACAATGTTCCAAGTCTCCAAACTAATCTACAGATTTCACACCATCAAAAACACGTTCCGCACTCTTCTGGAAATTAAGCTTATTTATTTTAAAATTCTCCATGTCTGTCCTAATTCCTCTCATTTTAAATAAACAATACTATTTGTCTTTCCTCATAGGCCTTGTCTTCTTAGACTTCTAATAATTTTTGCTTGATTTTGTCATCTTCAATCAAAACCAACTAATGATTCCTGTTTGTAGTTCAATAGCTGTCATGGCCCAGCTCTTAATTCACAGCTTACCACATCTATATGCCACAAGCACAATAGGTAACAGAAAATTTTACTAATCACTTTATTCCAACTACCAACTCTGTGCCTGTTATTTTATTAATAAAATCATCAGGTCAACAGGTTTTCAACTTTGCAGATGCCAGTGACAACAGGTGAAAAGATGAGCCATTCTACTGGCACCTTTTAATGAAGTTGTGTAAGTGATTAACATCACTTCGTCAGCAATCAAGATAGCTTGATATTGAAAAAGCAACAGTCTCCACAGCTGAAGTGTCCACACATATGCAACGTTCGCCTAAAGAATGCCTTAACAAAACGAATATAACAGACATGGACAGATATGACCTCCTAGAACTGATAAAAAAACAATGACTTCTTTTTATTATTTTTTTCCAGTTCTGTATGTTTATGGTTTTTAACCGGGGGG
>NW_009599827.1:0-999 GCF_000690535.1 Cariama cristata | reverse complement strand
CTGAAATCCTATGGCTGGAAAATCACTTTCCAAGTGTTAGACTATAATTTCTAACCTTCTGAGTCAAAGACAGGATTGGCCGGAATCATTAATAACTGTATAAATCTAATGGCACAAATACGTTGGGCTTTCAGATTTCCTGTCCAAGCTGAAGAAGTGGCAAGAGAGATTGTTCTAATAAACTTCCTACTTTTTTGTTTAAACAGCTAGCTCGGGTAAATCTTGGCACTTTATGCCCCAGCAATGGACTAGGCAGAAAACGCATTGTGCTGTTCACAGCTCAATCCACTCCCATTCATCAACTCTTTGAATCTAGGATGCTGGACTGTGGGCCAGTGGGGACCGCATATGCTGTTCTGCTGATTCTGCAACGGGGGCAGAGGTATCTTAAACGGCCACAGAAAATCTGGCAGAGTTCATCTGTCAGAGCCTCTGCTCTTTTCTAAGAAAGATGTCTAAAAAACCCACTTTCAACCACACTTCTAAACAAACTCAGAAATGAAAGGAACACCTACACTTAGACACCTATAAACAATACAAGCGGTAGACAACAGTATTTTCACATTTCAACAGTTTCCTTTGAATATTTCACTCCATTTAATAGAGGCAACCTTTTCTCAACAGACTCACTTGTACACTAGAGACTTTTTAACAGCAAGCAAAAGACAAGACGTTACCATGATTTTGAGATAGAAAAAGCAGTATCTGAAACCCTCAAAAACTAAACATCTGCTTTAAGGATGATGTGTTACCAGTAGTGCCTATCAACATAAGAATGTTTTAAAATAATGATGCATCTTAAACTGTAGGGTGCCGCGTTCGGAAGATCTCGCGGGGTCACGGAAATATAGAGAGCTAGTCACCGCCTCCCTGTGACGTTTGTAATCCCACCCACCTTCGTTAGTATAAAAGGAATTAGCTGCGCAATAAACGAGGAAGTTAATGCTCACACTGTGTGTTTTATCTGTGGCTTCCCTGGTCCGGGCCGACCAGTGATCC
>NW_009599826.1:162860-185256 GCF_000690535.1 Cariama cristata | reverse complement strand
GGTCGGCGGCACGTGGGGCGTTGGGCCGAGCGGTGCCTTGCCACGCCGGCCCAGTTGGCAGTTCTGCGCCAGCACTTGGCTCCCCGTCCCTCACATCTCCCTACCGAGAGGCCCAGGACAAACAGAATTGTACTTTCGCACCTTTGTATGTTATTTATCATCCGAGTTTGGAATCTTGGTGCCGTGTGTGAACCGAGACGGCGTATTTTTTACTTTACTTGATAGGCTAACGTTAAGGAAATCTGTCTGAAACCAGGTGGTGAGACCTGGAGCTAGGCAGGCTGTGACCAGGACTGGTTTTTGCCCAGAAACTCAGTTCTGTACCTCTCCCTTCATGCTCTACTCCATTTCGTTATTTGTATCAGACTACTTTGCTCTTTTGAGATAAATTGGTCGTTTTCTGGGCCTTTTAACAAATGCTATGGGTCAAATTCGATGCAAGAGGAAGGAGATACTATTGGTGTCCTTGAAAGTTATATACACTTACACAGAGCCTGAGCCTGGCCTGAAACGATGTGGACCTTCCATCGTCAGCAAAAGGTGGTAGGAATATTAAAGTTTCTTGTCTGAGATTTGTAACCAAGGTGCAAATATCTTTTTTGCTCTCTATGGAGTTTATGAGGGATCCTAGGACCACCTCTACAGCGGCATGGAACATAAAAGATTTGTGTTTTCTGGATGTTAGGGCTTGCAAATCTTGCAGCAGAAACTTCCTCTTAATTATGAATCTATTCAAAAGCAAGAAAACCCAGCTCAGACCTCTACAGAAGTGTGCTTGCAATAAATTAATACTAATGTTTCTCATGATGGATGCAGAAGGTTGAACGCTGCACCTGTAGCATTCAGCACTGCATACAGAGGTCTCGGCAAACAAATTTCATGTGAGCTGGGCTCAGAGGAGTTGCAGTAGGTACTGTGCCCATGGGAACACCACCATCTCTCCAATCTTCTCATCCTCCTCCCCTAATTCCCTTGCACACATCTAAATTTCTTCCCCAACACAAGTGCTGAGGATTCCTTCCTATTCCTCTGTACCTTCCCCCAGTATGAGATCATCGTAATTTTTTCTGGAACTCATCCGATTATTGGGATGAATTCCAAATCTGCCCAAACTGGATCCATTGTTTAAAAGCCCTCCAGGAGCTTTGGGGTATCTGATTCATTTCAACATGCAGCTGGGTATGGTATGCTCTCATTTTATTTATAATAAAGAGAGGAGGACCTGTGGGATACAGATCTAGGTTCAGGTTTGGGTACAAAACCTTAAAATGGGTTTAGGTTCTAATATGCTGGTCTACTCCAATAATATTTCTAATCTTAAAAACTTAGAGTCAAGTGAAGAAAAGACAAACTTGCTACTAACAATATTAAGAAGCTATCTCAACTGTAACTGTAACAGGGTGGGGCGTTGACTCCTATGAAAAATGGTACTATTTGTACCGTTGGTACCTTCTGGCATAACCCTAGGAAACGTGCAATGGCAAACAACCATGCCTTGCTAGGGAAATCATTTAGGGAAATTAATGCAATTCTTCCATTTCTGCCTTTGACAATTTCTATTTATTTCAAAACCTACATAAGTACCAAACAGCACACCGATCTTTTGAGCCTCAGCCTTGTCACAGATGCTGCAAAGGGTCAGCTGGCAGCCTACAAACCAGGTACCACCCTTCCAAGCCACAGCCTGAGCTTGCCTAGCTCATGGCCTTTCTCTTGGGGCAGATGCAGAATCGCCGTCTGGGCAGCACAACCTGCCTTTCTTGCTCTCTCTGCTTGCTTCCCTCTACATCCAGGCCCACAGATCCCCAAATCCACACAGTTCCTGTGGGAGGAGGCATGTCTTCAGACTGCCTTCAGGTGCCTCCAAGATGAGCAAGACCCTTGTCCCACAGTAGAGGACAGTTTCACATAACTTTGTTGTAGCTCGTAGGCAGAAGTAATTGCCACGGGCATCTTCCCTGAAAAACACCACAGTGTGACACAGTGCATGGGTTCCTCAGAGTTTGGCTTTCTACTGTTTTAGGCTCTGAACACCAATAATTAAAAAGACTTTGAATCATACTTGCTAATGTGGTTTGCCGAGCGCAGGGTTCGCCAGCTTCCCCGGGTGAGGGCCCTTGAGCAGTCGCGCTTCTCCTCTCCAGCAGCTCCCGCCTGCAGGTGGTTTTGGGGGGTGCCTTGTAGTAATCCGTCCTCAAGGCCAGAGAGACATAGATCAGCATGATGAAGTCTCTGCCTGGAGGTAAAGGTCACAGATTTTGAATACTTTAGATATTTTGTAAGCCACTTTTGAAGACTGTGAAGAGAATGGGTTTCCGTGTTCAGTGCTGTCAAAAACGACCCTCAGGATGCAATGCTTCTCTGTGTGCTTGGGTCAAAGCCCACCAATAGTTAGGGCAGTCGTCAACAAGGTGAGATCTTCCAGATACCTTGTCTTGTCTTACAGGGAATAATACTGGCTCATCTGGGCTGAGTTTTAACCCCTGGGCCTTGTATTTACCCTATAGTGCAAGCAGAACAGCAGGTCAGAGTTGTGACAGTCGGTATCTCAAAGGTTTAGGAATAGAGGGATGGGTCTTATAAACTATAATGATAAACTCATTTACTGTACAAGAGATGATGTCTCCCTACTACTTCTACAAATAGACTTCAGATACGGGTGTCTACTATTTGACTGTCAGTGGGAAGTGTGTATCTCATAAGGCTCTGACCTGGTTATCTTCTAACCCTGAGCAATTAATCACCGGTATCTAATAGGGAATAGCTGTGCACAGGAGCATTTGGTGTCCAGCCTGTTCAAAATAATGCTTCCACCTTTTCTACAGCCATCAGACCTACACCTTCCCTCAACGTGGGGCCACTGCTTTCCTTTGGAAGGAAAACTGGCACAAAATGAACCTCCTTCTGTAAGGGGAACTCACCAATTCCAGTCTCTTTAAAAAAAACCAAACAAAACCAAAGCAAAACAGAGCAGCTTGTGCAGTAAAGCCACCGCATACCAAGGTCTCAGTTATCAGCTGTGCTGTGCACAAGGGCAGAGGAGAACAGAAAGGGTCCCCGTTCCCCCTCCGCGTGGGTTACCTGTGTTTCTAGTGCCCGTGTCTGCAGGAGGGGACTGGGCGAGGACCAAAAACTGCTCTTCTTTCATGCTGGTGGGGAGGGCTGGGGGCTTTTCCGCACCATTTCAGTTGTAAGCAAGAGGAATGGCTTTGTCTGCGGTGGGCTGTGCAAAGTTGGAGTAAGGTAGTGAAGAATCAGGCCCCATCAATTCTTTGTAGTACTGGAGCTTTGTTTTGAAGTGCAATAAAAATACAGGTGGTAGAGGAGATAATGCACGGTACCGTTCCTTTGGGACACTCGGGGAGACAGTAAGGAATTCCAAAATACGGAGCGTGGGTTTTTTCCTAGCATTGATCACAAACATTAGTTCAAGAAAACACCCAGAAGTAGTAAATATGCAAATTTGTTATGAAAGAAGAACCTACAAGTACCCGCTCTGTTAGAGAATTTGTTTAAGGATATTTGATCCTCACACAGAGTTTATCAGATTACAGTTTTAATTTGCACATTCAGTTTTGGTTTTTTTAAGGGGGGGGGGAGGCGTCCCTTTTAAAAATGTTTTCTTTCTCTTCTGCTCCAGTACCTGTACTGCAGCTATCTCAACTCTGCTAAGATACAAGAAGTGTGTTTACAGTGTAATATAAATCTGGGTTGGAGAATACCAATTTCATATAAATTAGATGGCAGAGCACTGTTCCGCTATTTTGTTGTCTAAATTATATGGAAATTGGTCTTATGCAAGGAGTAAGTCCTCACAGAACAGGGCCCTTAGGCTTTTGGTTTAATTATCATAAGCTTCCATTTAATTAAACTTATTAAATGGTTTGGTGTAAAAGCAGACTATCGTTTTGCAGAAGCTTTCTGGAAGAGAGAAATATTTATGCCCTAGCTGCTTGGGAAGGAAGTAATGTTTTCCTTCAGAGATGTTTCCCTAGGAGTAAGAGTGAGGGTCACCCGGGCCACCCTTCCAGGCACCTTCAAACTCTTTGTACCCAGAGGCATTTCAACCTGTTCCTTACTACAGGGCCAGTAAGTTCCGTTTGGTCTGCAGCTGATATTTCAGTTTATGGGCCAGAAATTGTAGGACAATGTTGGCTTAAAAAGAAGCAGATGTAAACGAACCACGCATACTTGGAAACGAAAGGAGACTCCTAAACCATCAGAATAGGTAGGTTTTGTGACAGAACAAATCCCCAAACCAACCAACCCCCCCCAAAAAACCCCAAGCTTCTTTCAGATCAGCTTGATGAATTAGTTTTGGACGTTAAATGATATGGTGTCTGTATTGACAGGAGAGGGGACCTGATGACACAGGAAGCCTCCTCCACTCTTTTGTTCATAGGCAACCCTTCCACAAGCCTTTACGTTCATGAAAATACGTAGCTAAGGGGGTTCACCCCAAATGTACTGGCCACCTTCATATGCAACCATTATCCATGGTGTATATATATATCAGTTTAAGCAGGAAAGACCTTATCTGAGATTTGTTCTGATGAATTTGACTCTCAGTGACTTCCTACAGAATCTTGGCTTTATTTCTGAAGTCAAGTCTGTAACACAATCACTGGCATTGCTGGCTTCTGGGAAATGTTACACCTCTTATTTTATTCTACAAAACATAAAACTTTGTCTGGGTTGAAAAAAAATATACTTATTGATTCTGTTTCTCCAAGTACAGCGTTGTGGAACAGCACTACGTATTAAAACTTGTGGTACTGTGTACTGACTCCTTTAAAAAAGGAGTGATTAGAAGAATAATTAGCTGAACATGTGAAATTGAGATGCTTCTTCAGGGACATTTGAGAAGCTGATTAATAAGAGGAAGGAGGGCCACTGTGTGTCAGGGACCTAATAAATATATTTAAGGACAAATAGGTAGAAAAAGAAAGTACACATTACAAATGTTGATAGAAAGCCTTAACTGCCTAATGAATTTCAGAAATTGGTTGAGAATAGTTAATCTGTGTGATAACACGACCCTCAGGGTTAGTTAGATCTGTGAATTCTTATCCCCCTGGAGACTTAGCAGGTTTCCAGAGATTCGTACCAAATTCTTACAAGGAAAAGGCATTCACAGTTGGAAGATTTCATGCGGGTTTTGCTTCTGAATGCTCATGTTACACAAAACCCAATATACAGAGATAATGGCAGAGGGTGAAACTTGGTACTAGCCACACTGTTAATTAAAATTTTCACTTTCTAACAAACAATCATGCACATTTGGATTTATTATGGGATCACACATAACTCCAGATGAAAGGAAGTGTTTTACCATTACAATACTTGATTCTTAGTTGCTTCGCTATGCTAAATTAAACTCTGTATATGTGCCGAAAAGCAAACGTATCAGTTGGTATTTTCTTCATTGGATCAGGCATTTCTTACACACCCTTTACAAAAATTTCATGGGAAACTCACAGAAAAACCCACCTAACTTATATAGACTAGAGCTATAAAGTGCTTAGTAATTGCAGTCTCATCAGTGTTTTAGGAACACTGCCAATGGTAAGGCAAGACACATATTTTAGAGAGCTCAAAATAAAACGTAGGCGGTGTAACATGCTACTGACCCGAGCAGCGGCGTGATCGTCAGATTCCTTCTTCCAGAGCCAGCGGGCATCAGTGCTGCTTGGGGGGGACACAGAGATGTGAAATGTGTCCCTTTGTGAGCAGGGGAGGCTGGAAATGCCATTTCTTGTTTGCTTGAGATCCTGTGTCCTGGCTGGCCTAGGAGAGACATGCGAAACGAAAATTCCTTTACAGAAGGCAGTTTTTACACCGCTCCCCCCCATAGGACTATTAGGCTGGGATTTCCAAAAGAATTTAGGACAGTTAGGCACCCAAATCCCACTGAAATCTCTGAAAAATCTCAGCTGTAGCTGTTAGTGACATGTTATAGCAGCAGCCTTTTCTTTTGAAGAATGGGATGGATTTCATTCTTCTTAATATGGATGTGAAGGTGCAGAAGGGGGCAAAAAAGGAAAGACCCTGAGTCCATAGAGTTGGCAGTACCACGGATTGAAGGGATGTGTACGTTCCCATTTGTGTGGGGTATCTATAGATTACCAGCTGCATTTACGTCCAACCTGTGCTTTTCTCCCAACTATAATCCAGGGCTCGCGTCCCTGCACAGCGTTAGAAGAGGTAAGTGAGACCAGAGAGTGATGATCCTGAGAATAAAAAGCAGATGCACATTTTGTGCATGTATCTCTGACTATATACTTTTGGCTCATCCTCCAAAAAAAAAAAAAGCAAGATTTGTTTGTAACAGCGACATTAATAAAAACGGTGTTGAAGGCATACTTTTCAGCCGATATTGCAAAAGGGTATGCTGACCGCATAGTTGTGCATAGGAGGTCCTGCTGAAAATACTTATATATAATTTAACAAAAAAGAAGCTTTTGTACTAAGAAATTATGGTTTAAAGCTTTCTTATTTGGGAAAATTCCAGCCTTTGTGCTCATATCCCAGTTATTACAGTAAAGACTTCCAAATGGGAGATATTTTAGAAGAAAACAGTACCAGAGTGATAAGGGTACTGTGCTTATTTTTCTTCGAGCAGTGGTATGCTTTTAGTTTGAGAAGGAATTTTAAAAGGTTCTAGATGAGATGGCACAAATCAAACATATTCTTATAATATTTATATAAAATATGTCAAGAAAAAGGAATAATAGGGACTATTATAAAACATTGCCTGAGAAACAAGAATAATAGCAGGGCCAGAATACATCTTGTTGACCATAGCTGTATAGAGCAAAAAATGTACGAATCTGTCTGTAGCACAGGACAACAACAATGGTTTTAGAAACACAAACCTTTTACTAAATAAGAACAACATCTCATTTGTCATTCCAATTAACTGCCCGTTAAACATGGCTTTTGTGGGAAGACATATACCTAGACGACTTGTATGGGCTGCCATTGCTAAAAATATGCACACCGGCCAACTCAAGGTGATGTCTCTTGAATTAGTGTTTGCTACTAAAGTATCTTTTCCTGTAGGGATATTAACATACGGATAACATTAACAGAAAGAAAATTTATTAGCAATGACAGAAAAGCAAGGAAGATTGGTGAGTAAGATCCAAGGGTATGAGGGGAAAGATCAAAAAACATCACAGAGTCTATCATCAGTCTGTTCCTGGGTACCTACAAGAGAAAGTGAAGCTTCAAAAAGATGAGAAGAAAGCTGATGATGGGGTGACAGAAGCAGCTCCTCTCCAGGACAATGACAGAACAGTAATTATAGACAACGATGACATGTGATGGAGAGCTTTACTCTCCAACTTTACAGGAGACGATCTAGGCAAAACACATGTATCAACAGACTCTATGATAGGAGGGATAGGGAATGAAGGGAAAGGTGAAACTCATCCTCTGCCACAGCCGTATCACCATGCTTACGGCGTTGGGAGCAAGGACAACCTAATGCAAGAGAAGCAAATAGATGTGTCCCTCTGCAGAAGACAAGCGGGGCACTTCAGAGCCGAACCCGTGGTGGCTGGGCAGCCCCTGTGTCCTGGACGATGCTCGGGGCTGTGCCTGGAAGGCTGAGCCTTCCTTTCGCCATGACATACCGAGAGCCCGCAAGAGTTGCACATCAGTGCTGGATGCTGCTGCCAATGACCCCGAGAAGTAGTACTTATTTCGATTTGTAATACGTATATTTACAGTGCTTCCTGTAGGCTGCAGATTTCACAAAACAAAGAGAGTGTCACGGGAAATGTTTGAACCACGGCCGCTCCTACAGAAACACCAAACGACTGCCGGTGCCAATGCCAGCCAACAGACCCTTCCCACAATGACCAGCTCTGCCTACCCACAAGCCAGAGTAGCAAAAAAGCAGCACACAGAAGTACTGCTTCAAGCAGGGCTTTTTGGAGCCCCATCAGACACACGCGGGTGGTGCACAGCTCCTCTCCCACGCCAAAAGGACTCGTGCTTGACCACACTCCTTGCCCACAGCCCGCCACCTTCCCGACACCGCGAGGACAGCTGACTCTCTCATCCTGAGCTTTCCAGCACTGTGCCTTGTGATCTGGCATATTTTTATTGTGAAGAGAGGCTAAAGGATGGCTGGGCGTGAGAACGATGAGGTCAAGAGGCTGTTTCAGACCATACAGCTGCAGTGCCTTCGCGTGACTCCCGCTATGGGGCCGGGCTGGTGGGGATCAAAGTGCTGTGGCCTCCCCCACTTTTACTGCCTCCGCGCAGGCAGTGGGGACCTGTTTGCGTTTGGATCACAGCAGAAGTAAAGCAAAATAAAGAGATTCCAGAATTCATTGTCAATAAGGCACCAGAAAAGTACCAGTTTATATAAAAAAAAAAGGTAGCTTCAGTGAATATCTGTATGTTTCTGAGACCTGCACTCTTTTCATCAAAGGAATGAGCAATTAGTTTATTAGATGATATTCAAATTCATAATTTGAATTATATCTCCAGTCAAGTCCAACCAACAGCAACCAACCCACTGCTCAACTAGTTGATAATATTTTCCGTGAAAACATTTCTAGTTCATTTGGCTATAGTTATTAAAATTCCTTTTACTTACCTTATCTTGTCAAGAATAATTGCTTATATGAAGCTCCTGTCAGAACCGCATGTCTTTTCGTTTACAGTATATTAGCATCTATGGAACCAGTCAGGGCTCGATTGTTGCTGTAGGACGGTACTTCTTCTAAAGAATACTTTATGAAAATAATAAACACTAGGGACACACATGTGCTGTCCTGCGAACTCAGAGCTCAGGGTTGTGCTCCATGGATTTCTGTCCCATCCTACTGCTCACTTGTCTGCACCAAGGCCCGTGGGTGACCAGCCGAGGAGTGATGGGTGCCGTGGGAGCACCCTGTCGATGCCGCTGGCTCACGCCACGCAGCGTGGAAAATTGGGGCCCACGTACAAGCATTAGATGTAACCAAAGATCCTGGTTGTCAGCTCTGCATAGCGTATCAAGAGAGTGCTGTGAGAGTCTGAAAAGAAACAAATGCAGAAATTTTTCCTGTTTGTGTGCACACACACGTGCTCACTCTCTCCCTCACACACACAGATACTATAAGGACCAATAAAAGATCAAAAGCAAATAAATGAAGCAAATTAATGAAGATGAAATGGAAGACTGTAATCACACCCAACCATGCAAAAAAAAAGCTCCAAACAAATTAGTATGTAATACACTACTTCAGACAGATGTTCAAATAGGAACAAAAGGAAATAAGGAGGAAAACCATACAATACTGGCTTGAGAACTTTCAGGAATATGAAGAAAGAAAGAAAAAAAAAAGGATAATTTCCCATTTAGCCTGAAGCAGAAATAACGCCACATTCTGATCCATTGAAGATACTCTTCCCGTTGCCTTGAACAAAATCACCATCCAGCCTCTGCAGTAACAGCTGAGAAACACGTTTCCTGAACAGAAAAGGGCAGGGCCTTGGGCTCCTGGACACGGGTTAGCAGTTAACCCCAGTCACAGGGCTCTGCTTCACTTTCACAGTATTTTTCTTTCTGCTCCTCTGTAACTATTATTGCCCACAATTTTTAACCATGAAAATCACAGGTGTTTTCTTTAACATGCTAGGACTTTGGAACATTTGATGTGAGTTGTGATCATAAACAGATAAACAACCTTCTGGCACTGCGAGAACTGCAGCGTGTGACTTTAGGGAACAGCTACAGCAGCAGACAGGGTACAGAGCACCACGTCTGCACCTTCGCAGGCACAACTGCCACCTCCCCAAAACCTCAGTTTCCAGGTCTGTTCTATCTACTCACTCAAAAAGAATTAAACATGTCACTGTTTGGAGGGAGAGGGCACACATAGTCATCAGTGATTCACAGCAGTTTCACATCCCCTGCATTTTCTGGCATCAAAATACTCAGTTTTATTGCAGCCATATAGTTGGTTTTCACTCTACTCCTTTAAGACAAACTGTATTGACGTGGATTGATGCCGGTAACTTTTTGTAAATTTATCACTGTAATTTTGCCATTTCAGAATCGCATTCTCAGATATTAGAAATATCTGTTGTAAGATGCAATATATACAACAGATTAATAAAATGGTCTTCTTGATGGTACCTGATATTTGTTAAGAAACAGGAGGATTTTGGTGTGAAGCCGGTTGCTAAAAAGCAAAGCAAACCACCTTCCCAGAAGAGACTTACATTTCAGAAAACCCATTGTCTGCCTTTGTCTCACGGTACAAACGGCCACAGGAGCCAGCTCTGTGTTGACTCTAACGTCCTCCCGTGCTCTGGTTCGTCCCTCAACCGGCAGCATCGCCAGGTCTCTGCTACACATTTGGGGTATCATCTGCCCGCTTCCTCCACAAGCAGCCTCTGCTCCGCTGCCCTCTGCAAGTTTGGTCTCATGCAGGTGGTTATCCTTCATCAAGCAGACGCTTAAACAGCTGGAACTTCCCCCTCAGAAATGCATCAGACAATTATCTTTTTGGTACCTGTCTGTTTTGTGATTGTCTCATTTCTGATGTGGTTTCACTGGCTGACTTCACTCAACCATCTGCAATACCTCATTTAAAGGTCAGCAACCTTTACACGTTGATCTTCCTGAAGGTCTGTGTTTGTTACACAAACCATCCTTAAAAACAAATAAAACTTGAATTTACTATAGCGGACTTTCCTTTATCTTTCCTTACTGACTGGAACTCCTCTGTTTTCCCATGAGGAAAGGCTTTCTCCTTAGCATAAGAATTGGCATTGCCCACCTTGCTGTTGCTTAGTTGAAGTCCTGCTCCGTTCTTTCCTCCGCAGAGAAACACTGCCCAGAGACACAGAGGGATGTGCCTTCTAAATTATTTGCTGGTGCCGTGCAGGGCACTCCTTGGCTCAACAAACCTTTCATCTCCCAGAGGGGCAGGGTCATCAGTGAACCTCCGGTTACCGTTAGATTGTCTTTAACCTGAGGTCTTGGCCACCACAGTTCTCTCCACTGCCTTCTCAAGATAGATCCAGAAGGTGCCAGGAAACACCAAAACCTGTCCATTGGTGCCTGTAATCTTGAAGCTGACACTTACCTTATCTTGCTGTTGGGCAGGACTGATGATTAAGTCTCTTCAAATGGGATTTTAAGAGCTGAATGAATGACTTGTTGTCCAAACAGTAAAAGCAGTTCTTGACTCATCACGCCAGATTGAGCAAAATGCCTTTTGGAAGCAAAGCAAGCGGCTCAAGACTTTCCCATCCACTGATGTGAATTTGCCTGCGATCAGTTCAGGCACAGGACTTAGTGCGCTGTCCTATCTGCACTTTGAATCTCTGAAGAATTTCTGAAGAAATCAACTCCCTGAGTGGTAAGACCGTGAGTTTGCATACTGTGAAAGGCCGGAGTCCAGGAACAGAGCCGTGAAGCTGAAACCTCATCCCTCCATATCTCAGTTACATCTGATAGCTGGGGAAAGGGAGAATTGCTTATCGGTAATTTTATACTCTAGAAGTACAAGCCTGACTTCTCCACTGCTGTGCATGAGAATTACTCATTACACTACCAAATCAACTATTCTGCTGTTGCTCTGTTATAAGTGAGGGTGAGAGGCACCGGAGATCTGGAGCACTTATGAGTGACACCACTGCAAATTGTCTTGTATTTTCAGTTATCAAAGAAGGGAAAGAAACTGGCCCTTGCTGAGAAGTATGCTGCTGCAGCAAGATTGCTCCTTGTTTCTGACCTACCTTGTTTATAAAGTTATACATTTACTTTTGAAGTCAGTGGAGCTATCACAGATTTGAACTTCATGTAATTAGGAGAAAGCATCAGGTCATAAAAATGCAGAGTATGTCCTACCAAATGAAGTAAGCAGGATTTGGTGGTCTTGACTGGAAGGAAAAACACAGAACCAGAGAAAGTATATTCAACAATAAACTACCAAAATTGCAGTTGGTCGTGACACCCATCTTGATGGGCTTTACAACGATATCATATTTATTTTCATCTGTCCTGTTCCCTCTTACCATCTGTCCAGCTTCTTTCCCATCCGTGCAAATACTCTACTCTGAGCTGGTACTCCTTCCTTTGTCCTGAGAGAGGTGCCTCTGTAGTGGTTTTTTTTTTAAAAAAAAAAATTCTATTCCTTTATGCCAAAAGGTAAACATGAGAACTCATTCAAATAAATAAAGGCTTATTATTAAAACAGAACATACTGAATAGGTTAATTAAAATATTTACTATTTAATGCATTGTGTCTTTCCACTATTTTACGTAGTGCACCAGGATAATACTGACATGCTCTTAAAGTGAATACGCTCAGAGACTCAGCTTCTGTTCTAACTGCAATAGTACAGAACAGTAAGTAGGAACTGTTTAACAGATATGCAGAGAAAGATTTAACAGAATTAATGGATAGAGAAAGATGCCCATGAACCTCCATTTACTCTCAAATTGTATATATTTTTTTTCAAGTAGCATCAACTCTCTTGGAAAAAAAAAATCTACTTGATTGAGTATATACATATTTGTGTGAGGCAACAACAAAGTCTGGAATTATACTATACCAAAATATTTTTGTAATTGCCCCTAAAAGTCAGCGATTTTCTAATGCTGTATTAGATCATAATATAATACCCCTTACCAGCTGAATATACAGCCAGGGCCAAGCAGCCCTGAAACAGTATTTATGTTAACTGAAAAGAATTTCTTTGCAAAATTTTTCGTCTTAGCAAACAATTTAAACTTAATGTGCACCTCTGAATTTACCTTTCTTCTCATGTCAAGAAAGTATTTGCAGCAGCACTGTCATTAGGCAGTTATGTTTGTGATATTAGTTACATATGATGGCAATTAGAGGCAGAATCTCCAAAAATCCTGGTCGTATACCCAGGCATGGCTATAGCTATTTTAAGCAGATTTATACTTAGGGCATCAAAGAATGTCACAGAGAGAAGAAAATATGGTAACTGTTGCTTTAAATTATAGCTATCATTACTTCAAAAGGATATTCAATCAGAAACCACTGCAGACTAAAACTATTTATGTCTTCTGACACTGAAAGGAAAGTAGGCAGTTTCAGCCTGTCATCTCTTAATTATTTTTTTCTCTCTCTTTTTTTTTTTAAAATAAAAGTACTGTTTTGTCTGTAAGAAACAAGTTATAAGTCCAGGAGGAATGAGTCAGAACAGGTCTCCTGCTTGGTTTTGACCTTTCCCTGCGTGTCAGCCTTGTTAAGTATTGCAGATTCTTTGCTAGTTATTTTACAAAAGCTATTGGAAAAATAAAACAAGACCGTGCAGTCGTACTGCTTTGGCTACTTGGACGTAACACTCCGCAGTGCTTGCCCAGCAAAACAGTTCGTGTGCCAAGCAGTAACAGGTAGAGCTTTTTTTTTACTCACACTTCCCTACAAATCAAAAAGAAAAAGTGAAGCTGTGGTTGCTTGCAGAGTAAATTTTGAGCAAAATCATAAGATCATGATTAAATTATCCAGGGGGCTTTGCGTCCTCTTCTAGCAACAAGAGCAGACCTCCTATTGGTAAAACTTTTAAAAGCAAGGAACTTTCTGTTCAATAAAACATTTGGAGGTTGGCCACAGGATGGCCTGCAAAAATTAGCAGTTCAAAGTTTCAGAAATTAAATAAGGTTTAAAAAAAAAAGCCATTTTCTTTTGATGTGCCTTCTATCCCCTCCCCTCCTGATGCACTTAGTGTGCTGAGCAAACAGTGACAAAGAAGTGTCATTAAATAAAAAAAAAGAAGAAACACCTAAAAATGAGTGAAAAGGATCTCATGACAAGAGAGAGGAGAAAAGAACGTGTCCTCCATACAAAACCCAAAGCACCCCGTATTCCCAGAAGACAGACGCACAGGTCTGCAGTTGGGAGGTGGGTGGGTGCAGAGGCGGATTTCAGATAACTTTGTGGGCCAGGCTCTGGGAGACCAGCCAGCGGACCCCCAGTAATTACGCCGAGCTTGTGGGGTTCCTGTGTTGTGACAACGCGATCCGTACTTTGCATTACAACACGTTCATTGCACAGGTGTACGTACGTGAGGCAAGAGCAAAAGCGCCCAAGTCAAGAATCAAGCCTGTTTTGCAGTTTCCAGAAAGTGGGGTCGTTTCTGAAGAACATTTCACTTTTGAACCAAAAGCACTGGCCACGACCGTTAGCAGTGACCGAGGATTTGTCCGAGGGCCCCTTCAGCGTGGAGATCAGCATACCAGGTAAGCAGCCAAGCCCCTCCACTATCGGATATTTCGTGTTGATCGGTTTGCTCCCAGTATAGGTGGGTTAAGACCCAACTGCCTGGCAGAGTAGCACTAGATCACGGCTTGGTGGAAGTTAGAGGGGTGCTTCAAAGGAAAAAAAAGGCAATTTCCAACACAGTCGATTTCAGGAGGGTGCTGCAGTGTCCCCAGGGTGCCTCCGGAGAAACTGGCTTCATGAACCGGGATTGCTAACGCCGTTCTCCTTATCCCACCACTGAAGCCACGCTGGTTCTGCTTGGAGCTGATCCTCTGTGCCTACAGTGAGAGGGAAGTCAAAATCAAAAGATTCCTGAAATTTAGAAAAATGTCCAGTAAAAAACAAGCAAAGAAACCAACTGAGTGTAACACGTGTGGCCATTCTTTTAGTTGTTGGCATTTGAGCTGTAGTTTGAAACATGCACATAGCATTTTTCATGATTTGCTATTGTGATCCTTTTTTTTTAATCCTTCCTTGATAGAATCGATCTATTTGTTGAAAAGCTTATACATTTCTCTGCTTCTCTTTCCAGTTCTGCAAGATCAACTAATTATCAAACAGTTTGTACTGTTTTATAGGTTTGTACCAATCACCACAGTGAAAAAACGAGTTGCCTGACCCACATCTAAATAAATAAGCAGCCTCCTGTTGATATCTATTCTCAGCAAAATTACTGACAGTAGTTTGCTCAGGCACAGAGTCCAGAACAGCTTTTCCCCACCGAGATTCACATGCCTTTTGGTCAGAAACGTCATCCCAGCTCGCTATTTTTTTTTGCTGCATGAGCAGGAGAGAGCACAAAGACTAGGGAGCAAGAGCAAATATCTTCCCTTATGTGAATTAAAAACAAATAAATAAATAAAAATAAACCCACAATCACTGAACACCTGAAGGAAATTAAAAGACATAATGAAGAGACAAAAGATACTACATGGAGAAGTAGTTGAAGAATAAGCATGTAAATGACACTGAAAACAGGAAAAGATAATAAAACCCTTTTAAATGTTTAATTCCACAGGGCCACTGTTGCCTTCCCAAGGGGATCACTGTACTTTTGAGATGTCATCAGCTACCTCCCCGATGATAGCGGGTCTTGCTGGAGACACAGATGCAAGGAGAGGGTTGGCACTTGACCGCAGACAGTCCCTGCGATCGGTCCTGGGGAAGGAAAAAGGCTGCTGACGGTCAGCTGCCTGTCTTTTCATTACAGGTAACGACTGCTTTAAGCAAATTGTTTCAGGGGCTGGAACATAGCAATAACTGATCTAATTAGTGTAGGCTCTAATTTAGGAGGGTTCATTATGTCACAGACATTATGACTCCTGGGTATTACTAAAGGACTCATTTGTACTACTTGAAATGAATTTCTCTGAACACATATAATGTCACTCATATAACTAGCATGTAGCTTTAAGATGACCTGACATATTTAAAATCTCTGACTTTGAGCAGGATTAAGTTTCCAGACAGTAATAAACAAATCAGCAAATAGTACAGATTTACTTCTTGCCAAGAGAAGAAAAAAAGAAATAAAAAATTTAATGGCTATTTCAGATTGAAATGGCAAGTAAAGTCTGTGACAAAACTACAAAGGAAACTAATAAATCATGCCAGAAGAAATATAGATCGTGATTAAAGACACGCGCACAAACTTGACAAAGACTTTGCATTTCCGGGTACAATACCTGTTTACTTCATCTAGCAAGGAAAAAGTTTAACGGCTTCTTAAGAGAAGTCAGTTATTTATTATTTCTGCTCTAAAAGCTCCAGTGAGCCTTTTTTCGGCGGAAAAGCAAGCCGACACTTCAGGTAACAAACCCAACTATATGAAATATATAACGAGGCAGATGCAGAAAAGTGTATAAGCAGCTTTCAGTAGCACAATGCTGAAGTAAAAACCGAGCTGTAAGTACGTTTAAATTGGTAACATGAAAAGGTTACAAATATAACCTCTCTTATTTGCTTCCCTTGCAGGGCGTCTCACCGACTAGGTATTTCATAGTTCTTTGCTTTTATGACCTAAAAAGTTCATTCTCACACAGATACAAATATGCTTTTCCTTGTTACTTACGTAGTGTCCAAAAAAAAAAGGCAAAATAAAAAAAGAAAATTCTTCCAGAGAGCACTTATGCATGTGCTTAACATTAAGCAGTCCTTAGAGTCCCTGCCTGCGCCTTCTTAAATCAATATTAAAGCCTCTCTTAATTTCATTTGTTCATGATCCCCACTCAAGGGGAAAATGCTATCATGGCATTGACTTTAGTGACTTCTACGGTGTTCTATTCTGAACATACTGATCTCCAGACCTGATCTAAAATTAACTGAAACTAATTAATTCTTTACTTACTTTCATATGATTTGCATTGGACCTGCCTTCTTTGTGGGAGTCAGAACTCATGTTTCTCAGCTTCCTTTTGAAAACTTGATTTTTACAAAATTAATTTTTAAAGTCCCAGTTTCTAAAGGAGAATATTAGAATGAAATCCTGTACACAGAATACAGCATTGCTCAATCAGAAATGGGCATGTCAAGCTGTGTGTGAAGCCAGCAGAAAAATGCTGTAGCATGAGCTGCTTTTGTTTCATTGCAACAGGTTCCAGGGCTTTGGAGCACCCCTGGACTAAAATCAGAAACTTTAAAAATGATTTTGAAAAAATTCTTTCCCCTAGAAAGCTAAAGACTGAACTGGATGACTTATTCCCATTACTTCCTAATACAGATGGGGGTTCAATATCTCTTAAACGGTTTTTAAAAATCTCAGATATAAATTTAATTTCCAGATACAAATTAGATTCCCATTCTCTTACAAAACCTTCTTTAATGTTGTTACCACTGGTATCCTTTTTGGCTGTCTAGGTATCAAATACATTTCTAAGTGGGTACTGAACCAGCTAGAAAGACTGACTGTATTCAGTCTTTAATCAAATGCTGATGGCTTTCCCTCAATAGCATTAAGCTCAGAAGTGAAAAAACATAATTAAGTGATGCTCCCATGCAGGCAATGATCAACATTCTTGCATGCAAGGTGTGGTAGCAGAGTAAGCTAAGGATTACTTCTCAGTTTTACTTTTCATATTGAAGTTCTCATAGCTCATGAGAAACCTTATTCTGTATGCGTGAAACATAAACCAGGCAATTGTCCTAAGGATGCAGTGGATTTATAAAAGTCCATTAATCTGATTAATAATTGGATTGCTGACAAGTTAAGTGTCTCAGTGCTGTTAAAACTAAGTATATTTTAAACGTATCTGACTTCCTCCCATTATCTGTCATCTCACTGAAGATGTGGGCAAATAAAAGGTTGCTGTCATAAAAGGTTGCTGTCCTGTGGAAGCCCCTGTATCGTTAATGAGGAGAGGAAAACCCCAACACGGACAGCTGATGGATTGTACAAGGTTTTGGAACATACTGAGGAACTGAATGACAGCAGAAAAGGAGGGCTATTAATCTGTAACACTTCTGTTCTAAATGGAAGTATTTCCAATACTAATGAACTCCTGCAATTTCCACATGTATATCTAAACCATTCCTTTTTTGTGGACATGTTCTACGTGACATCTTGGCAGAAACCAAGAGATACAGACTCTGATCTTAGCTTCGCCACTGACCTGCCCTGTGACCCTGGGTAAATCGTTCTGCTGTTCTGTTTTTCTTCTTACTTTTGCCTGCCTTTCTTCTTTAGAGCACAAGTTCTTCATATGAGCAGCCAACTTCTAGTTATGTTTTCTTCCAACATGTCGAGGTCCTGATCTCAGATGAAGCCTCTAGGTACTCTTGAAAATAATAAAAACAGTGGTGAGGAACAGACGGTACTGACATTTACAACCCTCATTGCAGCCCAAAAAAATACACCAGCATCAGCACAACTACACCTACAGTACTTCATCATGGATTTTGGCCATAATTTAGTGGGGTACAGGTGAGAACATACACCTCTGTAGTCATTACTGCTCACTGCTGAAAATCTAATTTACATTAAATACTTGAACAATTCTTCCATATTGCAAACATCAGACTAAGACCACAAACTCAGTTAGACCGAAGAGCCAAAGGAAGTTGTATCACCAATTCAGGCTGAATTGAGATCAGCCATTCTTTGTCTTTAACTCCCTCCTTTAGGCACTGTGCTGAACACAAAGATTTTTCAAGATAAAGAACAGAGTGCTACTTGGGCTAGACCAAGACATAGCTGCTAAGTAGGACAGTCCCAAGATGTGAATTTGAACCCCTCCCGCCAAGCAGATGTCACATCTTACCCACCTCAGAAGAGCACTTGAACGATCAGCCGATTTTATACAAGACTAGACATCCTTCTGCCTCCTCTTAACGCTATGTTTCATGGAGGATTGACCCTATTCTGGTACTTTGGGCCTCAAGCCCGGGAGATTTAAATCCTGCTCTGACTTTGGATCTCCACTAGGCACAGAGACTTCCAAGAAGGGCACAACTCCAGAAGGGCTCTCTTCAGCACCTCCTAAATTTTCCTCAGTGTGCTGGCTGCTGTGACTCCTACTCCAAGCTGCCTTAAATCAGCTGACTTGGCCGAGTCCCTCTACACCCTCATCTTACCAGGAAGACATGCTTAGGCACAGCCTTAGCAGCGGTGATACATAAGGAACCATGTCAGGCAGCCAGTTCCTACCCTCCAGCATGGGGACAGCCAACCTGTGACACTTGAACTTCATGATGTTGATAAGCAGATTAAGTATAGCTTCCATGCTAAAACTACATCACATGTCTGGTGCCAGGACTGTGTTGGTGGAAAAACCTTCTGAGTAATTCAGATCTTCAGCTGTGGGACGCTGTAAGTCAGCAAAAACTGCCAAAAATGGTGTTCCGGGACTATGCTGGGATGCAGTTGCGTGCTCGCTCCAACCCCATCAGGTACTGCAAAACCAAGATTCCCCTGGGCAGTTTCCATCACCTTACACCTGCAAACTTCTGCCTCTGTCTCCAAGGTACGTACCTGCCCAGTACCTCTCAGCCACTGGAAAATTGTGGTGTATAGCCTGTAAATTGGAGGAGGATTGACCACTTCTTCACTATCACCTCTGTCCTCGCCAGCAATACCATATACCTTCTTCAGCACAAGACTTTCTGTTCCCTGGGAACTTCAGCAGAGCTGTGAAAGCTGCCATAAGGAATCTAGATAAATGAATATATACCCTAAATTGCTAGGAGAGATTAATTATAATAATTCTGTGTCACTTTTGAGTTGAGCCACATTAAAATCAAAGAAAACTAGTGGCAGTTTTTTGTAAACAGGCTTTACTAAAGAAGCTACCATGGCCCCCCGAAAAACACTCAAAAATACTGAATAAAAGCTAAGACCGCAAGACATAAGAAACTAAGTTTTCATCCTTTCCTTCCTTTTCTAAAGTAAGCTTGACCTAGTGTGACTCCTAGAAGTTACCTGCTGGGCACATCAGAAATGTATCAGTAACTAGAGAATGAGGAATATATCTCAGACTGTGGAATAGAAGCCAAAATGAAAGCTTTACCATTAGGAATATTAATGTTGGTACTGTTTGAGTTAAGACACTTACAGACTGGAAGACTCAGTTGCTGCTCTTAGTTTGCATAAGTAGGAGTATCAGCAATTCATCCTGTGAAAAATAGTACTTCAGCTGGTAGAGTTGGAAGGGAAGAGTGAGAGAAATTGAGGCCTTTTGTCTCAGATTACATGTCTAAGGGCTAGAAAAACCCTATTACCTCTTTTTCTTCCCCCCTCTGTAAAAAACAAATAAAATGAAACAGAAGGGAAAAAAACCCCACCAACAACATAGCAACATGACAGTGATGTGTATAATGATCTCTGGCAGCCCAAGATAAGATCACAGCCCTTGGGACTGGTGGAGCCTGGAGCTAATGGACCCCTGCTTTGGGGAAAAACTAGAAGTGTACAGGAAAAAAAAAAAGTTCCATTCTCATATTAAAAAGAAAGGAGAGGTATGTTGCTAAATCTATTCCTTCTGAAGAAACCTTTGAAAATATAAATGTGTGAAAACATCTGAGTCACTTCTGCATCCATGAGTGAGTGTTCCCCTCTGCCCTCTCCAGTAATGCCAGGAAGGGCTGCTCTACTCCCGACTTGCCCCAGGAACTATACTGTGTTCCCTCAGTTCCCTCAGTTTTTTCAGTGCAATCCATTATGCAGATGTCATTCTCCTGTTGAAGTAATTTTAGGTGTGGGGTTTTTTTATTTAATGCAAACTTGTGCATAAATTTTAGATTGAGCATATAATGAATGGGGTTCATCTACATTATGGCTGTCACTGTCCTACCCCCAAATCTCCTGAGGTCTTGGGAACAAGCCTGTTCTTTCAGGTAGATTGTCTGGAACATCTGTAAGATAATCGAAATAAAACAAAAAAACAAACCCAACCTCAGTTCTGTTCCAAGAAAAGATCCAGAAACTCCTCAAAGTCCACAAGCAGCTTTGTGTTTCTATTGATTCTAGATGGAAGGTGTGAAATACGACAACTAAATGGCAGTACCACTGAAAAATCAAGTTATTTATGGTTCTTTTCAGTTGGATCAGTTTCTCTAAATAATTCTTTGCTTATCTGCATTAATGTTTGGACTAGTGCAGTGCAAGGCAAGAGCAGGATGGGAAAAACTCACTTTTGGGGATGCTATTTAAGCACATGTCAAACCGTGCCCTGAACTGCTGCTGAATCCTGAGCCCTTATGAAAATCCAGCCCTTTCACTGGGTGCTGAACAAAGACAAGCCATGCTCCTGGTTAGCTCAAAAGCCTGGTACCAAAAAAAAAAAATAAAAATCACAGGGTTGGCAGCCCCATGCATGTTTGAACAGAAGAAAATCCACTACAGTCAAAGCTGAGTGGGTGGAAAGAGCAGGGAGCAGCGGCTCTGTGAATCGCTTCGTCCCCCAAGGCCTTGCTGTCATGAGGAGTACAGGTGTGTGGATTTAAAAACACATGGTGTCCATACCGAGGTTTTAACAAGCGTTAGTCAAAGCAGTAGCAGTTTTAACAGGCATTTACTGGTCAAGATAAAGCCTAAGCTCCCCCCTCTGGGTTATCGCAGTCGGCTAACATGTTAAAACTGTAGCTGCCTAGTCCAAGAAAGGATTTTAACATGAGTTAAAAATACAGTCCTTTTTGTACATGCATGGCTTAAGAGAGAAGAGTCCAAATCCCTTCTTCCAGCAAGAAGAATAGAAAGAGGCAGAAGAAAAAGAGGATTAGAAGCAGCATATATGCTCTGTCCTCCCTGTTTTCTTCCCAAGCTTTTATTTTGCTTGGCTCCACTTACCAAGTATGCCACTGGATGCTGACCCAATTAATTTCTTTATTACCTTTCAAATCAGGCCCACATACAGAACAGGGTCAAAGCACGGATTTCTCCTGCCCAGTGCTCACTGGTCCAGGAACAGGCAAATGTTTTGCAAAGCAAACACTTCTGAATACAGCGGTTGTCATCCACTCAAAAATCTGTCATCTCTTTAAAAGCATTAGAAACAGAGGATGAGGGAGATGCTCTCACATCCATCCAGCTCTGCCATTGGGAATATATCAGAAAAGCTCTCTGGCATTTTCTGAGGTGTAAGATGAGGCAGAATTTGCCCCAAAAGCATGAAAGCAAAGTTTACGTCCATTGCTGTGCGACTGTATTTACAGTAACGCTGCATTTGGAGCTCAATGCCTGGTACTAATCACTCATTCTGAGTCAATTTGAACGTACCTCTCTCTAGAGGCAACAGAAGTCTAAACTGAAACACTGTAGGAAATAAAATGTCATTTAACTGGAGAGAGGGGAAAGAGCCTTGTGAAAGTAAGAGAATTCAAGGGGCACTCCTTTCTGCTGCCATTTGTCATGTATGACACAGGAATGTTGACATCATCCTCTGATAAATGACACTGGCACCTGCATCAGAGAGATATTCTTCAGCAAAATAGAAGTTTGAAAATCCAGCAGCAGGGCACTACTACTAGGTTCCAGGAGCTTGCAAGAAAGGAAAGATAGATGATGGTAATTTTCTTCCAAAGAGAAACATAAGACTTTTTAAGAACCATTCGCTTTTGCTTCCCCTTCTGCTCCCTCTGGGCTTTGGGAAATGATTCTGTTTTCTAAATCTAATAGTGGCTCAGACACAAGCTATATGTTATCCAAGAGCTAACCT
>NW_009599826.1:110410-162829 GCF_000690535.1 Cariama cristata | reverse complement strand
AAAAGCCACCCCTGGGCCTTCCCGGCCACCACCCACTCTAGGGGGAGAAGCGTCCAGCAGCGAGCTCCAGAAGGCATACCTAGGAAAGGGAGCTGCAAAGAGGCCAGCCTGGCCTTCTCCTTCCCAGGCCAGTTAGAGGTGTCAATGAACAGTCTATTCTGGCACTAATCCTTCCGAGTCTCACCTTTGCATCCACAACCTGTAACGCAGAGACTTTTTCCTCTTGGAAAGAGCAGGAATACACGCCTCCATCCCATTACTGGGAGGTATTCTGTACAGCTCAAGGGTGGCTTGTGGCAGAGGAGGATTCTCAAGAAACTTCTGCACAACCATGCAAAGCCTGCTGCGGTGTGGTTCAACATCAGCAGGCAAAGATAACTAAAGAAATCTTTTTACCACGTCATCTTAAGACAAATACATCACAAGTTTTCTGTTTTGAAAAGCTGAAGAACAGTGGATTAACTGTATTTGTGAGGGAAAGTCCTGCTACTCTTAAAAACGAAAAGCAAATAGATAATGTTTTCTCTGTCAGATTTTCCACTTGGTTAGCTCATGGAATTTATCTGCAGCTTGATTTTTCTTCTAATTGTATGATTTATTTACCCCAGAAAAGAAGGAGAAAAAAAAAAATCTAGTTGATTTGGAACAGCAGGTTGGGAAGGCGAGCACGCAAGCTCTGGGACCAGGGTAGCCCGGTTCATCATCAGGAACGCTGCGTTCCATGCCAAGGACCTCCCTAGCTACTGGCTAGTCCCAGTTTGCTCTAACTTGCTAACTACTGTCCAGTCTATTTATCATTTGCCATCTCTAGGGATCGCTGTGCAATGATACGGACTAATAGCTCAGCAATATGCCAAGACGTATCCTTTTCATCCCGCACAGCCAGCACTGTCTTCCAGACCTCTTAGTGCATGAGGGAGGCTGGAATCTGGATGAAGAACAGCTGGCTTAAAACACACCCTGACAAGCCAATACTGCCTGAAAGGACAAAACACTGGAAGAATTAAGCAGTACACAGGCTCACCTTCGTTTGCAGGGCTCTTTCTCCAGGTCAGTTAAAGTATTCTGCTGCTTTTGGGTTTTACCGAATCCATCTTTGATACTGAGCACCGGAGCAGAAGCAATCTCCCTGCTCCTGATTCTCCTGCTGGGATAACCACCCCACATTCACATCTTCGGTATTTTCAGGTTGGGTTATCATCACCTGGGCTATGTAACACATTCACCAGGAAAATACACTTTCATCTTCTAACCCAGAGAAGCAAAAGAGAACATATCATACTGACGTGCTCTTCAGGCTGCTTTGGACTGGAGACTTCTTAATTAAGCGGCAGCCTTGTGACTGGTGAGTCCCAGCCAGCTGGCCTGAGTGCCTGCCTTCTCAGAAAGCCCAAGACTTTCTGCATCATAGTGAAAGGGCAATGATAACCCCAGATGCTGAGCCCTTGACTTGACGGGGTTAGGTCAGCCCTGTTTGAAATAGCTGCTTAGCGAAAGGCAATTCATTTTGTCTCATTGTGTCACACATGTATGGCTATGGTCACCACAGAAGGCAGTAACACAATTTTCATACTCAAGCATATACCAAATTTTAAGGTCTTCGTCTTGGATGAACAACTTTCAGCAGCCTGTTCTTCAGAAGAAAACAATAACTTCAGGGACTGAGGGAGAATGTGAATTCTTATGAAGGAGGGTGAGACAGGGGATTGGTTTTTACTGTACACATTTTCTTCAACAAAATATGGACATTTATTATCTTTACAGTCTTGATACACCTAACAACTTTTCTGTAGCAACCTATTACTTGATTAGTTTATACTGTTTAGAGCGCAGCAACGCTGACATAATTTTGTTGTAATGAAGATAAATATTGTCTCAGAATGTCAGAAGGCACCACATCACCCGTTAAGTGCAATGATTTCAAAATACCCTAAAGAAAAGCCTTCTGGGCCGGTTGCAGGAAAATACATACACAAACACATCTGATTTTGATTAAAATACAAGTTAGTGAAATGCTCCAAAACTAGAATCAACTGTTCAGCCCTATAGATGGAAACACAGAATAAAGGGAAACAAGAATCCTCCTAGGACCCTCCAAATTCTCTATGCATTGGCCAGACAAAGATCTAGTAACAGCCGTGGCTTTGGGGATATTTATCTACTCTGAGCCTAGTAAAGTGACTCAGAGGCAACACGGTGTTTCACCGATGTTCTGCTGGACCAAGCCATGTCGCACTAGTAACTTTAACCTAAAGGAGGCGATTCATAGTGGGCACTTAGCAGCGCTGCAAAAGTGATAATTTGAAGACGGTTGCAAACACATTTGTGGATACAAATGAGGCAACCACAAGTCTTCGTATTTTATCTCTGTAAATGCAAGTATAAAACGGCAGGGTGGGAGTCCTGAGGGTTTCTCCCACAGTGGTGATGCTAGATTGATTCTTCATGCAGGCAACAGGAGGGGTGTCTTAATAGTTTTGATTATTCGACTCCTGACTATTAGTCGGGAGTGCAGAACCAGGCCCTGAGCACTGACAAAATTCTGCCCTCAATCTTTTCTGACCTGTCATTAGAAAGTATGTTTAGATGCAAACGCAGAATACAGAAGGTTGAGGAGTTGGCAGCTAAAAGGAGGAAAGCTGAAGGAAAATATACTATAAATATGAACTGGGTCATATAAAAAGATTAAGTATAAAAGACAGCTTTCTTGTAATGTCCAGCTGTTTCTCCTAAATATTTCTAGCAAACCTACATATGTACAGTTTCAGAAACGTACCAGGAGGGAATATTAGTACTCCATTTTAAAAAAACTCTGTAGGATTGCTAGTGGTTTTGAAGCTCTAGCATTGAGATCTGTCAGGATAGGACAGGACGTATTTCAACAGTACTAAATAGCTCTCCCACTGCTTTACTGTGGATTGATCCATTTTCACCCTTTCTTGCCTTTCTGCAGTCACACACAGATGTAAAACAGATTAAGGCTCTGTGGAAATAAAAGAAAATAAAATAAAAAAAGACACCTAGGACTTTTTTGACTTCCCCTACAATAAAGTGCAGGGAGAGGTGAATAAAGCCACATGAGAGACAGTAACAAAATGACAAAGGTCCTGACTGATAGTTTATCGAGATGACAACTCAGTGAGATTTTAGACATCTCTGGCATGAAGGCTATTTTTGTCTTTCCACAAGTTAAAACATATGTACGATCAAGACAACTGCCTGCCTATCTGTTGAAGCTTGTTTCTCCCCATTACCTCTAAAAGAGCCGTACCTGACTGCAAAATATTCCTTCTGCATTTTAATGTACTTTAGAACAACAGTTGACAATGCTTGAAAAGAAACCAAAGCAAAATAACAAACCATTATCAATATATTACTTATGCAGGATCCAAAAGCTGAGAAACATCACTAACAAGTCACTTAAATTTTCAGCCACAGATCTCGAGCATGGAAGAGCATCATTAACTGTACCCGGCTGCTGGGGAAACAGCGCAGGGGAATGACTGCACGGTTGCAACACGGAGGGTTTGATTGCTGGCTCTTGCAGCAAGTCTTACCAGCGCAAAGGGAAAGCAGAGGCTTTCGCTCTGCCTTGGCAGCATTTTATACTCCATTTCTTTTGTTGCAGAGCTCTGCAGAAGCTGCAGAACTGCCGAGGACCGATCCCTGGGCTCCCGCTCCCTGCTCTGTCCCTGACCTCTGGCACCAGGGCTTTTGCCACCCAGCCCAGAGCACTGTCGACGGGACCACGCTGCACGCAGTATCTAGGCTCTGGAATGCCTCAGATTTAGCTTCAGACACAATCAGGATTACAAATTATAGAGCGCGGCAGGAATAAAAGAGATGGGTTGCCCCCTCTGACTATCCATCACCATTTCTCATGTCTCTGGGCAAAAGCAAAGCAAAGCTTTCTCAACGGCCCAAAGACAGAAATAGGTTGTATGTATTTTTAAATGTTATATTTTCCCACTCTTAGGCTAATAAAAGTCAGAAAATAGAGAAGGCATTGATTTTATACTTTCCAAAGTCACTAGTATAAGAGTGCCCCTACAATTTATATTTTCAAGTGATAAAATATTGAAGCAGGGTAAAATAGTTAAAATAACATTTTTCAACTCAAAGTGCTTAAAAATGAAGCACTTCCATTATATTGAAATTCTGCTATCTCTTTTTTTATCTACAGAAAGTTTAGGCACCAAGCAACTAAACAAGCTGCTGCAGAGTCACATGGCAAGTGAGAATCAGTGAGGTTATGTATTTGTTTTGAGGTTTAAAATGTGAAACTAATTGAAAACTGGAGGATTTTGAAATTAAAAGAACGCTCATACTGAACCTGATCCTGTCATATGATCATAAGCTCTCAGAAATGCCAAACAGAATTTAAAATGAACAATTTTTGTGACGATAATGCCAAAAGTCAGAACAATATTGGATATTTCTACGAGTTCTGGTTTGTGTCTTCTTGGCCAGCTCCAGGAATTTGTCAGGGACTGTTGACTGCTGAAGGCACGACTGTCATTAGCTTGAGATAAAAGATCTCAGGGTGATGGCAGTAGCTGGGGTAAAGAGAGAGTGCCGAGTTACAGATACATACGTCTAGTAGTTTATTATTATTAAATTTTAGAAAAACCTTGAATACATACACAGATACACACAGACGCTCAGGCACAAAAGCACGCATTTTAGAACAAGGCTTCCCTGACAGCATTTGTTGTATTTTCATGTCAGTCTACGGAAATATGTTGGCAGCTCCTCCACACAAAATCTATTTTCCACAAACAGCATATTCTGCCAGTATAAAATTCATCATCCAGCCATACAAAGGACACAGGGCCAAGGGGCTTGAGTGACACACCAAAAACCTCAAAACACATGTCTGAGCTGCCACATGACTTGTATAACACTATTCACGTACACCGTGAAACCAGAGCTCTGTAAGCTGCATCTTCATAATATTTTGCAACATCCTGTAAACTCATTGCAGGGAAACAATAACGGATACTAGAAGTGGTTTGGCCACTGCAATGACAGAGACTCTTTAATTAATTTTCTTTTTTTTAAAAAAGGGTGAGATGGTGAACGGAGGGGAAGTCAGGCAACACTAAATACCTGAGCCATGCATCTTGGTAAAGACTGAAGCTATGTCATCTCAGCTGCTATTCAGTGGAAATAAGGTACTGCTGAAGTCATATAATTGGTGACTTGAGGCCACAGGCCATCTCTGAAATTGAGATAATTCCAAAGGAAATATTTTAATGATACAAGGAAAAAGCACCACTGTGGGGAAATATTTTAATAAAGTAGGAAGAAAAAGGCCTTCATGGAGCACCAATTTAGTTGGTTCTCCAGGATTCAATTACAAAGAAAATCTCATACCTGAGCCAAATGGATTTGTGAAAGAGATAAGAGTTATCAACAATTTTGTCCTCAATTTCTTCTATTTTTTTCCCACTTTTCAACACTGGGAAAGCAATTTAGAATTTGATCCTGAAATTAGTACTAATGAGCACTGGGATGCTTTATCATTTGTCCTGATGGGTAATTCCTGAGACAAAGGCAATTTCTACAGGCTCTCGTGTCCCACAAACAAAAAAGCAACAACCCAAAACTCAGAATCTAGAAACTGCAGAGAAGGGCAATTCAGCCCTGTTTTCAAATCTCAGTTTAATAAATCTTTTTAGTGGTTTTATGACTAATGTAAAATTCTGTCTTATCTCATGCTGAAAGTAGGCAAATTCCATCTGTGGTTCATCTGAGCAGGAGCAAACATGCAGTAACAATATAATTTCATGAAAAAAGGTATTGGGCAATTTAACATGCAATCTACTGTATTTTAAAGGCAGGAAGTATCTTTGTGAAAACGTCCTTTTTACTTAATAGGAAAAATCAATATAAGTTGATTAGGGAGAATACTTATCTTTTAAATAACGGTGCAAGAGATTCTTACAGAGCACTTCTGGTTCACTAATTTGAAACTGCTTCACCTCCCGACACAAAGCAATGTAATCGTGCATTGGATAAGCATCTTCCTTGCACAAGCGTTGTGCTTCCTTGTCGGAGGCCGGGTTATCTCAGCGCTTTTGTGTGCAGGAGGGTTACGCAGCCTGAAACCACCGGTGCCCAACCCAGCCCTCACCTTGCTCCTCTTGGTCAGCCTCGTACCTGGCCTGTACATCCACACGCCTGGGAACTTGCAACATCCTGCTTATATTAATTTGCCGCCTTAGAAATTATTATAAGACTGCCGGGGGCTGTGAGGGGGGTACCTTGCCCATGGGGGATTTGTTCTCCTTGCAGCAGTCATCTCCATTGCTGCTTCTTGGGAGACTACGTTATTGAGAGCTGCAGCAACTCCTCTGACAACATTTCAGGGGTAAATTCTCTTTTGATACTGTTCGAAAATCCTTGCCAAGCTGACACTACATATTAAAGGGTTCACAGTAACAGAAGGCAGAAATTAAATTGAACAGGATATTAATACCTTGTAGTTGAGGAAATCATATTTCCTTTTGATTTTACTTTTTGCTTTGTGAATTAGCCAAAACCTGCAGCCCTGCATAAACTGAACCAGCTCACCAGGTTCTCCACAAAGAAAGAGCAGTGGCCGTCCTTCTCCCCGAGCACACAGCGACGGCAACTGCCTCCAATGCCTCCCCTGCTAAAAACTCGCTTCAGAAATCTGGCAAGTTTAAAATAATCAGGTCTACTTCATTCTGCATCCCCTCCAGATCTTTTATCCATCCTGTTCGTTTCCACAGCAGCAAATATTAGGTGGCTTGTGATTAACTTATCTGAACAGCCCACAGATGTGAAGAGGAGGTTTAAAACATGAAAAAAAATTTTCACAGTCTGATTTCATTCTGTTTCTTTCTGCTGTGCACTAAGATCTTTTATTTTCCCACTCTCATTGCTGGAGAGAGTATTCAAATGCATGGTTCCAAAACTTGTGAATAAGTGCTACCCGGGCTAAGACAGTTGGAAAGACAGAGACCCCTCTGATATCTCCTCTGTGTTTTGACAACACCACAAACTTAATGACAAAATTATTTCCAAAAAGATTAGAAGTGTTTTCTGTTGCGTGACATATTCTGTTGGGTTGAGGACACTTTGCTTACACAAGAAACTCTTACTGACCCACTGTGGCTTACTAATGCCTCACAGTCTGGAGTGTGAAGTGGCTGTCACACAAGGCTGATGAGACACGTATATTAAGGTTCACATAGGGTAAAACGTGTTACCATCTTTCAAAAAAGGATCTATCACACTTTACTAAGCTAGATATGAGAAACCACCTGTATCAAGGTAAGAAATACCATTTTCACAGCTGCTGAAATGGCCTTTTTACCTTCAATGATAAACAAATTGACTACCGCAGCCAAAAGGTGCAGGGTTGCAAACCTGCACTTACAGAGCGGCTCCAGTCCTGTGTGTGGCCCCCGGCTGCCCCAGCCTGCCCTGGCCCTGGGGCTCCTGCAAGGCATCTTTCCATGGCTCCATCTTTCTGTGCCTCCATCTCATAGTGTGACTCCATGGGCAGGACATGGGTCCACCGCACAGACCAACCTGTTCCTCCTTTTCCCCCTGCGCAGCCACCAACAGGAGAAAGTGAGGGCTGGCTGTGATCGATCTCTTTCCCCAGTAAGTTTGAGGAGGGCTGTTTTGGTTATGGCTAGGGAACCCCATTACAAAATGGAAGAACCACTTCAGGAATAACGTGCCAGCATATCTCTGTTGACTGGATCCTTGCTAAAATCCATATATTGGCATGAGAGGTGCGTGTATAGCCACACGTATTTAATAGAAACCCATCTGTACGTATGCTCTTTAGGGACTGACTTTTAAAAAACGTTAGGTTGCAGTATTTGTACATTATCCAGATTCAATTTAATTCAGCTTTCAGAGTGCTGGCATGGCGCAAATTAGTCTGCATGCCAGCAGCCATCACTACTGTAACTGCAGAGCCAAGTTGGGGAAACGTTAAGAAGCACGTTTTGTGTACACAATTGTGTGTTTACAAATGAGGCATCTGAATATTATATAGTTAGTTCTGTGCAACATGGAGATGGGAGTCATAAGAGTAAGAAAATTTGGCATCCTGGTACAAAACTCTGGCCAAAAACATCGTTTAACCCAGACGAGGAAAAAGATCGACCAATTATGCCAGTAAGTTTTAAACAGCACTATAAAAAGAAAAAGTGACATGGCATAGGTTTGTGGTTCCCAGCTAATAGAGCTAAAACCTAGCATCAGATGGTTTGTATTTTACATTATTGTTAAACAAAAATAAATCATCAAAAACATGGCAGAATCAAGCCTAACTGGCAGAACATACCGTAAAAAAAAGCAGCTAGTGGTTGAAGTGAAAATTAAGAAGTGCTGTTCATTCTCCCAGAAATGCCAGGGCTAACCAGAAGCAGCAGCTCACACTTACAAGCTTTGCAATTCATTCTCATTTTTCCTGCAAGTAAAAGGCTGTTAGACCATAGCCGAGTTCTGCTCCAGTGAGATTTTGATTCCTGATATTCAGAGATTAGCATATTAAGTACATTAGGTACTCTATTTACATAACTATTGTATTATGGCACAGTTAAAATTTTGTTGGCATTTCTATTGTAAACCCCAGTTTCAGAGCCTAGAGTTGTGATTCAAGATTATCTCCAGATGACTGTCTTTACAGGGGTCGGGGAAAGGGGAGATTATGTATTTATTTTTAAAACATATTTCAGATTTCCAAAAGAAAAAATTAGCTGCCAAAGACACAGCAGTCCAGTCAATACATCAATACTGGAAGGGAACAAGTATTCTTCCAGGAAGAACTGATCTTTCAAGTGTGAGAACTGACAGGCAGAGGCTCAAATGACTTTATCAATCTTTACATTACCACCAACCCCAAACATTCACATATCATGACCTGGGTCCCAAAATTAGAAGCTCACCTTAAAAGTCATGGGACCTAAAGATTACAAATTTAGAGATCATTTTATGTTCCTTCCATTTTTTGAAGCTATCAACTTCAACATTATCAAGTTTTCTTGGCCATTGTACGGACTATACGTTTACTAACTAAAAAATACATCATCCTTCGAAGCTGGGAGATAGACCTGCATAAGTGAGAGCCATGATAAAGTCAGGAAAGTTGCCAGCCCTGTATTATACTATATTCTAGGTTATCCTATGTTTTTCACACCTGTCAGAAGAACAAAAGCAGTCGTTTCACCAAACCATTTCTAGTCTGTATATTCAAACACTATGATGTTCTTTCCACAAGCGCTCCTGGCTGGCTGTCCTGCGCTTTCTTCTGGGCCGATACGACTTGAGAGTGCAGACCTGGAGCTCTGCATAGCCTGTTGTCCCCCTGGCCCTGCAACGGCTGCCGCCCTTCATCAGATTAAAACAATCACTGGGCCATAGACTATGGATTACCATCAGTGGGCTGCGTTTGGCTTCAGCCACGGACTGATGCAGATGCATCAGGAAACCAAGAAAATCTTTCAATGCAGGGTTTGCCCAGCTGAGTTCTGTGCCAGTCTCTCCCACGGTCCTGGCATCGTGGGCCACCCTTAGCCCTGAGCATTCCTGATCCCCGCTCTCCTGCCCGGTGCAGGATGATACCACAATTCCACGATTTCATCAATTGTATTGAAGGCCCACGATTACAGCAGCACTACCGCTATGTATCCACCAGCAATTTCCTTGAGCCAACTGAAGCAGAGCATTGGCTTGAAGTGTTAGCACTTGATCTCCTCCCATCTTTGCTATAGTTAGGATAGGGAATTAATTTAGGATTTAAATAGCCACATCAAAATCTCAAACAAGTTTTACTTTAAATTGCTAGCATAGACAAATGTATTGCTCCAGCTGACCTGGCATCGTATCAGCTCACATTTTTAGCACAGGACATTCAGATATGTCTCAGGGCCAGATTCCCAAATGCAGTCAGGTGTCTGAAATAGCAGGAAAATATCTATGTGCATTCAAAAAACAATTAAAGTGACTATTTGAATCTTTAGACACTTTAATTCTAGTGTATAGGATTCTAAATCCCAGTGACTCTCAATGAGACTCAGACTCTTAAGTGCCTTCATTGCTTTATTGAGAATGAGTCTATAAGCCAGATTTTAGAAGCCATTTAGAGTCTTAACTCTCATCTGGCCCTAAGTCTCTGAGAAGCTGTGAAACTTTTACCCACTCTCTCTTGTAACTAGAATGGAGAAACCAAGAGGATGGTGACATATTTTGCAATGAAAAATTAGATCCTGCTTAAATGGAATGGGACTCTAGAGGAACACTGGGATTGTCCAGCGCCAGAGCCCTGCTTCACATACATCTCAGATGCCTATGCGTTGTCACTCAGAAACTAATGAATAAATGAAGTCCTTATTCATAACTTTTCATAGAAAAGTTACTTCTTCAGGATATAAATAAAACCTTTCTACTTGTAAACTTCATGTTGAAACAGGTTTTGTTTAGGAAAAAAAAAAAGCTTTTTGGCTTACGTCACATCCCAGATCTTTGTCATGAGGAAATGTTTATGCATAAATTATAATGTTTTGAAAATAGGTGGTTATAGCAGGAATAAAAACACACCCAGACCATGAACCGTAATGGCAGACTGGAGCAGTGTTGACACATACATGCACATATCATATTTATTGACAAGTTACAACGTTTACCAATTTCTAAAGTTCTGAAGTTGGAAGGTCTGTACCATATGTGGAGCCAAAGGCTAAGGGCAATATTTCACCACTGAGGTAACTTTCTTAACCCATGAATTTACCTGGTGTAGATCATCTTAAAATATATCATGTGGCGAGTCTACATCAATGAGCAGTTCTTTCAATCCCCAAGATTACCATAAGTTATATACATTACATTACGCAGACGGAGGTAAAAATCTTGTAATATACTGAAGCATCTCACCTTGCTAAAGTAAACACCTGCCTTGTTTTGATTAACAGGCAAGTGATTCAACCAATTTAGAGCAAACTTGGCCGTTCTCCACTCAAGCAAATACTTACGAAACTTCAGTTAGTTTATCCTTCCAACATATTATGGAAATATTAGTATTTGCTGCTCTGAAAAGTACTTTTTTTGGCATTTTCATTTCCCATCCCCATTCTAAGATAAACACTGACAGCTGATGGTATTCAGGAACATTGCCATATGTTCCCTTAGAAATGGAATTCTCAAATACGGCTGTTATCCACCAATTCGCATATTTACTAATTAGCACAAGATTGCTCAAATACACTCATTTCTCCCCCAAGGGAGAATCCCTCTGAAGAATTCTCATCTGATGCATCAGGATCTCCTACTCACCACTTACCCACTCTCACAGTTTCTGATTTAATGGTTAACACAAAGAATCAAACAACTCTCCTAGGGAGCAAAGTCAAACCGTTCAAACTGTATATCTTCGATTGCTATTTTTTCCAGACAAGTAATGCAAACAGCACGCATAGAGTTAATATTTAAATGCCTTTTCTAATAAAAGCGGCTTCCAGTTTTTCAGTCTTTTGTGCAACTTTAATAAAATAAATTTTGAATATCAATGGAGTACATTCTATTTTTCTTGGCATGTCTCTGCTTTGCTATGTCCTTCTATTGCAGGAGTCATGCCATAGGGAGAGCACTTTTCCACAGTCCATTGAAGTTGTGCCATAAGGGCTGGAGATGATTTGCTAAAATGCTCCAAAGGTATTCAAATTTCTTTAAAGAAGAAATTCAATTTATGTGCATTTATATTGCAGTGTCTGTCAGGAAGAAAGGTTATAATCACCAGCATATTTTAGATTTACATTTTCTTCTATACATGAGGTAATGGTATTAGAGGTAAACTATGAGGTTTAAAGTTGAATTTGATGTATGGTACTATTTTCATTGCTGCTAAAAGCATGTTTTTGAAGTTCTTGAGGAAAGCATATGTTAGCATATGTTACTGAAATATCAAGAACAGGATGCTGGGTGGCTTACAGGATAAACCATTTGTCTTTCTTCTCTGCATTCTTATATAAAGTATGGCTGGATTTCATGAGCAAAACAAATAGAGGATTCTCAGCTCACAGATTAGTTCACATCATAAAGTCGCTACACAGTTTTGTTCAGTAGAGCTATCAGGCGCGTTTCTGAATTAACATGCAAGCTAAATGTGCCTTTAGTTGTACCACGGAGGAAGGGAAAAAGAGGGTTTAGGATTTTGTGATATCGCTTATGTAACCCTCAGAAGAACAAATACTCATCAAAAATTAAAAGAAAACCCTGTCTCAACCATATTGCTCTGGGAAGCGCTTCGCCTCATTTTTCTCTGAAAATTTACTTAATTTAAATTTCCTGTGACTGTATTAAATATTTAGATGTTGATATTTTTCACCGAGTAGAAAACATTATCACAATTCTTATCAAGTTGGAATCCTTTTAAGCATATGTTAAAGTTATCTGATAATTAAATTGCCATGCTTATCTCATTTAGGGCCCTACTAATTATAGCCCAAGTACTTCAGTGGTATATACTGCAATTGATTTTGGAACCGTAGCTGAATGTCCTCTTCTAAATAAACACTCATAGTTGGCTTATAGATTTATTCTATAATTTCACTGCTACTCCTGCAATGTCTGTCAATAAGGAAGAGTCAAAGCTACTGTGATGTTTTTTTCACAGCAAGCTAATTGTATTTTAAACCTACTTCCAAGTGAATTCCCGATAGCTACCCAACTTTGTAAACAGTCATTTAAGCAGCACTCTTAGGGGAAGCCCACGTACACACACACACACACGCACTATTTGCTTCATGCATTTCAACAGATAAAAAACCTGTTTCATTTCTCACAGAGTGTTTATTTTTAATACGTTATAACTAGATACTGGGCCAGATATGAGAACAACAGACACTTGCCGAGTACCTGACTGGCCCTAGCCAAGACCAGGCTTCAGTCCTGCAGTCAGGTTCATGAGCTCAGAATCCCCCCATGACTTTTCTGGGAGCAGAGGATCAAGATGCAGAAATACTTGGGGAAAAGAAAGAAATCTCAGGGAGGGGCTCTTTCATTTGTGTAGTTGTCCATGGTCTATCTATATCTAAGCCTAATTCACTAAATAATACTATCCTTGCCCTTCCCTCATAGGCTTCCCCTGATTGTCAAATCTGATGCGAAACATTGCCATAACATGGGATACTTTGGGATGCCCTCTTTGAAATCTCTTCGTGGAAAGTTTTGTATGGTATTTAATACCACTGTGTGTGCAAACGCACATGCACACACAAAGCATTTCCAGTTGTGAAGTATGGAAATTTGACTTGGATGCACAAAGATCCAGGTCCAAAGCAGGATATGAACGTTTCCTGAGAAGAGTCAATCCCTTATCTTCTCACCAGGAAATGGCTAATCATGGTTCAGAGTTCTCCACTGACATGGATGGACCATGAAATGAACTATGTCTAAAGTTCTATCCCAAGCATTCTTCGTGACTATCTGCCCACCAACTGAAAACACCCAACAAAACACCTTCTACAAAATATGGCTAACGGTGACACAAGCAGTATGTAACAAGGATATTACTGAAGAAACAATACAGAGGAGAGACAAACTTAGGGTAAACTCTGTGCGTTGAACCGTGCGACAAGGAGTTACTGTAAACCAGACAACTAAAGCAACTGAAACCAACAGAACAACCTATAAAGCCGCGTAGGAACCACGGGTATGTTTCCCCCATTACTTTGCACCGTCTGAGCTTTGAATATACCTCAGCGTGCTCAGCTTTGGAGGGCTTGTTCTGAACGTTTTGCATTCTGTCCCTTTCTAAGTGGAAGTAATAGTTCAGTAATGCATGCGTTCTAATTTATTTAGGATCTGAGGACTTTTTTCTCTCTTGTCCGTTCTTACCTTCCAGTTATTTTCCAGAGCAGCTCAAGTCTGGTTTTCTTTTGTTTCCTCTCTGCAGTGAAACCAGCCATCGTTAAGAAGGCCAATAAACTGCACCTACCATAAAAGACTTTCATAAAAATAAAGTATAAATTTCCAAAAGTGTATGCTTAGAGTCAGAGTTAAAAATCAATCACCAAATTGTTACCAGATTGCTATTTACATTTCTGTTCACTCATCTGAAGGCCATTCGTTTAGCTTTGGAAAATTCAAATGTTGCACGTGATTTACCTGCTCTAGACTTGCCTGGGAACATTTCCAACTTGCAGTATATTGTGGTGCAACCAACAGTGGCAGAAGCATTAATGCACAACAGACAACAGCATCCTTACTGTGCTGTACTATCCGGGTGGTTTTTGTGCTCTTCCCATTGTTGTTAACAGTTGCTGGAAGATATTCCCCAAACTCTAGAAATATTCAAAATGAATCCGTCACCTGGATAAAACCAGGCCTTCTGTGCATATTCCTGTCTCCAGTCTATACGGTGCAACACCAGCAGTGGCTAAAAAATAAAAAAGGAAAAAAAAAAAGGGAGGGGTGGCAAAAAGCTTCCAACAGCTCAATTGTCCATAACTACTTAATTCTGTGCACCATTTTGTGAGAAAGTAATTGCAAAATGGATTTCCAGCAGTAGCAAAGCCAATTTAAGGAGTTCCCATTACCCTCGATCACTCTCCCCACCCTGGGCAACAGCTCATTTTCAAAACTCATCCACACATGGCGCTGAGGCCAAAGCTGCATCACTGAAATGATTCAAGTTAAACACACATGCATTTTGCCACCAGAGGAAGCATAACTGGGACCTAAATATGAAACGTACTGACGCCCTACATGCCTTGGTAGCATCAGCAGTGATGTCACCAGCCAGTGATCAGTGATGATGAGGTTGTCCGAAGGGATCCACGTGAAAGGGGCTCAGCTGGCACACGCAGGGAACAGCAAGATGCAGCTCTTTCCTGCATAAAGGGGATTCGAAGCAGGAAGGGCAGGAAGCTTCGGACAACAATACAAAAGAAAAGTGAACAACCAGAAAGCAAAGATTAGTGTGGAGGAAAGGACAGGACAGCATATAGGGTATTAGATAATAGAGGTCATCTACAAGAACTCCGCTCACCCTTGAATCTGATGCAGTTTTGAGTAAAATCAGATTGTTTTAATTCTCACACTCACCATATTCACCTGTAATAACAACAAAGACAATCTATACTTCCATCTTGCAACCAGAACTGCTGTGTTATCTAGTGCTAAATAACGGATACAAACAGCAGTAATCCCCTACTAGGCTTCTCTGCATTCCTTCCTACACATTGGCTGTAACGAGCATGTTCAATGCTGCTAGAAATTAGGGCTGATTTTCAGCTGATAAGCGCAGAGATGCTCCTGAAACACAAGACAGGGCGGAGTGATGGGCCCGATGCCACCGCTGGCTGAGACTTCTCCAGTCAGGTCTCTTCCATGAGAAACCACCAACTGGTAGAAAAAGAAATGTTCTGTGGAAGCATATAGATTTTAAACCAGGAGGTGCCCAAACTTCCCAGGTCCAGCAGAGGCCATGTGGTGTGTGCTCTGGGGCTCAGCACCGCGGACACCCCTGCTCCAGGGCAGCTCTACCACCTGTATGGCGTGGGAGGTGGGGAGGCCTTCGAGAGAGTAGGGAACATGAAATTTTGGGCTCTTGCTCAATGCTATGTGCAAGACAACAGTCTCAAGGATCCCTCTCAGTGTGTTCAGCCCACAGGCTCTTCAAATTCAGGAAACACATGCATCTGTCACCAGCTTTAATTGCCAGCCCAGCCTTAAACGCTGACAGCACTGTTCGCAGCCCAGACACTGAAGTCCAAGTCCTCTCCAAGGTCTGGCTCCACAACAAGACCTCATGAGCTAAAGAAGAAATGGAGAGTCGTACCAGGAGCATGAAGCGGGCTAGGGCAAAAGGAGGAGCAGAGGAAGGGACTGGAGGAGCAAGAGGTTGGATAACAGGCTTCCCCAGGCCACCTGGTCCAGGAGCAGAGCAGGGATTTTCCTCCTCACTCCTGTCGGAGCCTATCCTTATACTTTCATACTAGAACGCACTTTATTAACATAATGCTGCAACACACATGCTTTCTTTTGCTAAACAGGCACAGTATTTCTAAAGGCAAAAATTATATCCTCCCTTAACACTAGCACTGATGTCTACAAGAAATACGAAAGCTGAGAAGTTTAGTTTATGTTTAAATTGGAACACTTCCCATCTTATTGCAACATCTAATATTCAAATTCCTTGCAGGCTCCTCAGATGGACTTTCTGATGCCCAGTTCCACCGCTTTGAGGGGTGGTTTCTCACACCCAGCGATAACCTCATGCCCTTGTGCTCAGACCTGCGCTTTGCCAGGTCCCCAGACACAGGGCAGCCCACTCAGAGCAGCAGTGGAGAAACACTTCTGCTTCTGAAACGGCAATTTTGAGTGGGGATGGATTAAATTTCCTCACATTTGCATTTTCAGTTGTGTAACCCAGGACAGAATGTAGTTCCTTTACACTGGCAAAGCAAACAAGGATTTGAATTTATGACAATGCTGTACATGTCAGGATGCAGCCTTGTACTTCCTTGTACAAGGCTTTATAACACTTGAAGTGTCTGCCCGTCTTAAACTTCTTGCAGGACACAGTCTGTAAGCTCCTCCCAGACTGAGGGGAAAACGCAAAATAAGTAATAGTGATAAATCAGTATGCTCATCTGCCATCCAGTCTAAAAGACATACCTTCCAATTACTGACAAGTCTACCTGAAATCAAAAAAAACCAAGAAAAAATTTTAGGAGCCCCAAGGAATTTTCCAAAGGCAAATCAATTAAAAGAAAGACCCATCTGAAATTCAAAAGAGTCCTACACATTTGGATCCATTGAAAGATATTACATCAGAAATCACAACCACAGTCAGTTCAGCAAGTAGCACAGGCACTTGTCTGCACTGTGTTTCATTGCATCCCTGCACATGGTACTTCAAAAGCATGGTAATTTGCAGAAGTAATTTTGTAAAAGCTTCCATACATCTCCTATTAGAAGCAATTTGGCTAGTATCTGTTGCTAGCTGTGAGCATGCTTTTACATATTAGATGGATGAGTGCAGACTAGCAGGAGGGGAAAAAAAAAGAAAGAAAAAGAAGAGAGGATAAATACTTGGCAATTCTCTAACAACTTTCACTACAGGATCGCAAAGTGATTTACAAACATCAATTAATTAAGCCTCAAAAAGCCCCAGTGAGATAGGTAAGTATCATTACTCTCATTTCACTAATGCGTAAACTGAGACACTGAGAGAATAAGTCTTTCACCCAAGGTCACACAGCAAGCAGCTGGCAGAGCCAGGGATAGAAACCAAGAATGCTGACTTACCTTGCTCCTTACTTACTGGACCATTATATCTCTCTTAAAACAGTTTAAAGCTTCTCTTGCACTTGATATTAGCAAATGCAATGTCCTGCAAACCCAGTGAAGTTTTCTTCTATGTCTGAGATCACAAGTCAGATGACCTCATCGGTGTCAGACCACACGCTACTCCTGCTGCATAACACACAAAGGTTCCTAACCCCTTGGTTCCCAGTTTCTATTCCCCAGTCCCAGACTGGTCACAGGGTCAAAGTCTGACTGGAGATAGAATGGAAAAAAAAAACACCCAAACCCAAACAACCAAACCCCACAAAACTCCCAGCCTTCAAGGATGGAAGCATAACTGGTACAGAGGTTTCCGCGCTCTGGTCCTGGGACATGCTGCACTGGCCATAGCGTAGCATCACTCAGCCATGACCAAAAATATCACTTGCTTTTTATTGTGGCTCAGCTGAGGAAGTGGTCAGATTCACAGACAGCACTTCTCAGGCTAGGCAGGATATACACACAGATACACAGACTCACGCCATACAGAATAAAAGCCAGAATGGTCGTGTTGATAGCACTAGGTAACACCACACGCTTGGAAAGCGGCACATGTTTCCATTTTAAACTGGCAATATTTAAAAAAAACCAAACCACTTTCAATGCCTAGAGTTACTACCGAATACTTTACCAGAAATCAATTTACAAGGATTTTGGCATTATTTAAAAAATTGGAATAGTGTCTAGAAACAGTTATTTGCAATATATAACATATGCTCAATATGACTGCACCAGGACACAGACATTATGTATAAAATATTTTAGAAAACACTTGACCCCTCGTATCAACAGAAATAAAGTCCTAGTAAAGAAACAGAATCTGAATAGATTTGAATAGATTTGTTTCATCTCTGAATACATTTGCTTATATACATACATATATTTATATATGTAGACAACCAACAGTGACCCCTCACAGGCAAACAGATCAAGGATAGAAAACCTTTGCACTATTGCCCAATAATGCTCAAATTGAGGTGGACCAGTAGGAGAAACAAGTGCCAAAGCCTCTGAACTATCCACCTTTGTACAAAAGTGCTCTGCTTGGTAACAAAGTTAACTAGTTGGCTGCTGAGATTTGGCAGCTGACTACAAAAAAAAATGACAAAATAAAAAACAAACCAAACACCACCACCACCCCCCGCCCCCCCGCACAACAGTCATGTAGCTGCCTGCTGGATGGTCATATAGTCAGGAAGCAATTTGTTGTCCACTGACCATGGATATCACAAAAAAAGCCCACATTGTCCGTTTAGCTATTCAAAATGGAAAACAAATCACTGAAGAAAGGAAAATACTTGCTGTTTGCCTACCCTGATTTCCCATGGAGAAAACCGTGAGGACTGGCAGAGGAGAGGTATCTTCTTTCCCATGGATCTGTCGTTACAGCCAGATTCCCTCGTCAGAAAGAGTGGTTTTCTTTTCAATGAGAGTTAGATAATGGACCCTGTGATTTTGCAGCTGAGGAAGGCCCCTCATGGGGCTGCCTTAGCATTGCTTGGGCAATGGCTCCAGGATCTGAACCTAAAAGACTGCAGGAGTTATGTGCTCCCAGACCTTCTGTGAAGTGAGACCCTGCAGAAGAACGGGACACAGTGTCTTGCTGTGCTGCACCAGGGACCGCGTTGCCCCCACATCCTTCAACTCTTGCATTGGCCTAATGACTTAGTCTCACTGTATTTGATACTTACAACAAAGAACTAACCAAAACCCGTTCTTGGTCACTCCTGGGTGAAATATCAGGTTGTGGATTAACCCCTTTCCTCAGTAATCCAGTGTTCTGCCAGGGGCTGGGAGCATACCCTGCTTGCTCCACTCTTCCAAAATCCATCTACAAGCAAAATTTGTCCTTAGAGGCTAGTTGATATAGGTTTTATAATACAGGAGGCTTTGCTTTGCATTTGCCTTGCCTAACCCCGGCTCACAGATGACTAACAGAAGACAGACGGACAGAAGGAAGCCAACATCCCCACTCTTCCCTCTGTGCTGCCTCGTTTCTATTCCTTACAGCCAATGCCACAATCTAGCTGCAAACCCAATCTGCTCAGCTAGCACATCTATAATAAGAGAAACATAAGAAACAACTAAAATCCAGGCAGACTACACATAGGATCATTTTTTACATTTATCCATTTGTGTGTAAAGTAATATTAGTAAAACTGTTGCTTTTTTTAAAGCAACTGGCTAATGTATTTATGTGCTAAGAAGGATACATGTGGTATGCTCAGCTCTTGCAAATAATTCTGGTGTGCTCCCAAAGAATTTCAATTTAAATTATTTATTCAAGATTCCATATTAAATCGTATAATAAAATACCATTCCTACACAGAATATAGATTTATTGCATACAGATGTGCTGAAAGCAAAACATCTGCACATGAAAAATCATCAATACCGTGATATTTTATCTACTTTGTGCAGATAAAGCAACCAACTAATTGCTTTCTGAAAAATTCAGGGCAGAAATTTAATGTGCCAAATATTTATGGGTTAAAAAGAAATGTAGTAATTACAGAATCCTGTATCGCTTCCATTTGTACATAGCATATTGGGTGTACACACATGCCATCAGACCTCAAGTAATGCTTTGTAGATTGATGAAGTCTGACTCAAACAATATGTCACAACAGGAGCCTGACAACTGAAAGCATGCTTAATGTTAACTTGTAAAGTTTTCAAAAAGAATGCTAGATTTTTAGCCAGTTAATGATCTGAGCAGTAGGCTCCTTTTACTGCTACTGAAATGAAATACTTCACTAAACCTCTCGTCATTTACAGATGTCCTTCTGTATCAGAATCATGCACCACTTTTGCTTCTCTTACAAAATCAGATGAAACAGAGCTGGATCTTTTACTTCTTCCTAACTGGCTGCAATTAGTAGACAGACATTAACAGGGCTATTGAATAATTTCCTCCCCAGTCTAATCTGTTTTGCAGTTTTCTCAGTAAAAATGTAAGCCAACCACCTTAACAACCAACTCTGTTTATTACTTTTGATAGAAAGGTTCATAATATCTTGTAATGTGTATGCTTTTTGTTTCTGTCTGCCTACTAGATACGGAAGTCATTTGTAACATTTATTAAAATGCATTCAGCTACTCTTTAGCGTGATGTTAATTCTGAATTTATGCTTGCATAGAGCACTATGTATAACACTAATGACAGTTGTTTAGTGCTTTATCCATGTACAAAATTGCTGGCTGTAAAAAATTCAAGGAACACAGAGAGTGGTTGAGTTGTGTTGAAAAAAACCCCACCAACTTATAAAGGTAAGAAATCTACTGAGGTTTGGGGAAAACTATTCTTGCTTATTTTTAAATACATATTTAAAGAGTAAGGGCATAGGTGGAGAAATTTGGTTATCAAATGTCATTTTAAGTCTTCTTTCCTTTAAAAGCTAAGCATCTATGAGGATGGTTTTTGTACTGTAGGAAGGGATTTTAAAATTTAAAAATTGTGCTACATTTTATCCTAATATGTTGTCCTAAATATCTGATGGACGCAGGTGCCCAACTCTGCAGCTTATATGACGTGTCTGATCTTCTCAGATAACAATACTACTGTCCTCATTTTTATTTAATAAATCCTCTGTCAACAACAAAAAAGAATGGCTTCTGAGCAAAGTGTGTATAATTTGAAGGAACAGGCAAACTGTGACACCTGGGCAGCTGTTACTGTGCCTAAACAAGACACCATACCAAAGCTGCCGCTGTCTGTAGGAAGGATGGATACAAAGGTACTAACATTGGGTTTATGATCAACGTAGAAAAGACAATGGAAAAAGATGTCAATATACCAGATATATCTAGCCTACAACACCAACCTGGAAAACAGCCTCACTGGACAAATTTCCTTAAGGAATATTCCACCTAGTCATCAAAGGGAGGGATGAGGAGAGTTGCTTCTTTCCACTATATTTATGACAGGTATCGCATTTCAAGCCATTTAATGGGGAGGTGGCCTTTCAAATGGGGTCTTGGAACTGTTATTGCAACAGCCTGAATATCAGCTCTTTAAGTCTACTTCTTCCACATGTCCAAAATCCATATGGACAGAGTTCTGCTAAAAAAAAAAAAACATACAAAAAAAAAAAAAGGAAAGTCTTCTAAAAGAGCCTCATACCAGCAACTGTTAATTTGTCAGCTGTATGTTATCAGAGGCAGCTTCCACATACCTCTCCAGGCCTTTGAAACTTCATGGTACATCTGTCTCCCTGTAACAACATTTACAGATGCTCTTTTTCTGTCATGTGTAAGGTGTCTGATTTATGCTATTAGCATAGCAAGCTCCATTTAAATTCTTGCCTGGCCTCTATATAAGAGCACGTGTAAAACAAAAATTAATATTTTCTATCCTCCTTACTTTGCAAACCATTAAATATATTAAGAATCAAACATATATATAGGTTTAGTATTAAAAATTATGTTGAATGCTCCTACATTAAGAAACTGAGTAACAAGCAACATCAATATTATATCGTACATAATTCAATAAAATCAATAGCTGAAGAAATTCATGATTTTATTTTGCTGCATGGAATCATGAATGCCTCAATGTTTTCAAATGAGATATTTGTTGCTGCTATTTAATAGTACTTGTTTGGTTTGGGAACCAGCTTTTATCTGAGAATTTGAAAGAGGACTACAGACAAAGGCCTAGTTTCCAGGTCTGTCTGGGGACGCGACGCAACGCTCATTTGAGGACAGTGGAACAGGCACAGCACTGCAGGCAAGCTGGAGAAGGGGAGTGGAAGATGGCTGTAAACCAGCTATCGGTGCCTTGTTCAGCACTCGATGATTCAGGCTTTAAAAGCACAGACCAGACAAATGCCCTGATCTGAGTGTATGAACTGCCAATGTTAGGACTAAGGATGGCAAGGTAAGAGCGAACAAACCTCTTCTCTGATATCTCCTGGAGCATTGCTGTGTTCCAGCTTTTCCTTATTGAAAACTCAATGCCTTTCCTTCATGGCACTCCTCCAGTTTGAGGAGAGGTTTCTGCTCTGCAGTGTTGCCCATATGTACAATCCATACCTGGGTTTGTAGAGATTTGTGGATAATCCACGGGCTGTGTTGCTGAAAATGGTCAACCGACCTTTTCCTTTCCTCTTGCCTGTAATTGCAGTTGCTCATTGTATCTTAAGCTGGAATTTAAGCACCTCTGAATGTACGCCTGCAGCGTGGTACACCAGGACTATTATCGCAGCTGGGATCTTCAGGTGTTATCACAGGCTGAGTACATTACTTGGTCTAGTAGCATGTGAATGCTCACTATGTAGTCACATAAGGACCACAACTGGAGTCACATATTTGTCTTTATATATCTTCTTGTTTGTGTATGCTTAAAAGTAAAAAAATAAAGAAATGAAATAGCAGAACAGTGACCAGAACCTTGACAATTATCTACAGAGTACCTAACAATCCTGTTAATTCAAATTTTAAGCTTGGAAATGAGAAGGTTGCTCTGAATCACTCACCAGGTGCTCAAGAAAACCCCACAAACACACACACGTAGAGAAAGCTCAACTTGCATCTTCTGGAAATTGCTACGTTTACCACAGCAACGTACCCAGTTAAAACTCGCTCTCACAAGGGACCTGATGACTCAGATCCCCTGCTACAGCAGAACTTCAGAGACACTGCAGTTCGGTGATAGAAGCAAGAGAACTGTGACCACACCAACTGCGGATGCCGTGAACTACCCAGGTCACGTTCAAGCACCCAGTGGATACCAGGGCAGGGAAGATAGCATCCTTTCTGTTTACTGAGGAAAAGCTCACTGAGGATCTCAGCCTGCAAGTCTCATGCCTCCCTGTAGGTCTTTAGCCTTCTCTTTTGTAATTACACTGTATTTTGTAATTATTGAATTGTTTTGCAATGCCTGCCCTGCTTTGAGACGCGTATGGAGCACCCAGCCCCTCACAAAGGCCAGGTGTGCCATGACACTCTCTGCTGGAGCTGTTTTATTCAGTGTGATGTTACATCCATTTTCACAAAGCAAAGGCAAATGCCTGCAAAAGTTTTTGTTTAGCACCCATTTCATTCTCACTTCTATTAAAGCATGAATTGCTGCAATTAATACAAGGAGTTAGAAACAAACCTGTCGGTAACAGAGCTTTGCGCATCCTTGTTGTGCATTTAAGTGTTTTCATCTAATCACTCCATGAAATCCTTCTTCTGTGTCCCCATGCATATTGAGGTAAATCAATTCTAAACAGGGCTAGGAATGCAGACCTCAAAATATATATGTGCTTGGATATAAATTATCCATTTACTCTCTCTCCTAGGACAATTGTTGTCCACTATTTAAAATTATGAGTCTTTATGTTCTTTTCCTCATTTTTATCCTCTTCAGATATACCAGGACAGTTTCTACACCACCCAAGTTAGAGAGTATTTTTGGACAAGACAGGTTATGTCGCATCACTTGGGTAAGAACGGGAGTTGCCATCACCAGGAAAGAAGCATAACATATACTCATTCCTGGAGACAAACCGTGCCACCTCCTCCGTCCCTACAGCAGACATAGAAGAGGCGTTACAAGGACATTTGCAAATCCAGGTCCCATGTTTTGCGCCACGTTGTGCTACCTGAAAGCTGAAAAGAACTGTTTTCAAAAGAGGATTCTGTCCTTCATTTATTGTACAGACCTTCAGAAGCAGGAAAATGACAGAAAAGGGCATATCCTGTGAATAACGCTTTTCATTACAATTTTGCCAATGTATGCTTTGACAGAGGAATAGATGTCTTCTTCTTACAGAAGATTTATGTTTCATTAGAAAATAAATACTGCCAAGTGTGGACTGCGATATGTGTGTCTAAACATCATTGCTAACCCAGCAGTAGTGTACTGCAATTCCGTTTGGCGAGAAGGGTTTGATGATAGGACACAAGTACTCTGATAGATGGGCAGGGGGTTGAAGCAAACCTTGAGAAGGCTCTGGGAGACCTTCTTCATCACACTTCTTTGGGAAACCATTCCACATGCCGACACTCATGCTCAACTGTTATAACCCAAGCTTAAAACCCGTAACAGGATCTAAGATTTGGGAATTTGAAAAGTCTTATTCTTTAATACATGTTTTAAAGAACTAACAAAGGTTTGGCTACAATCAGATTCTAACAGCCCAGCCATATCTCCTGGCTCTAGAACTGCTTTGTTGCAAACTGTGAAAGAACATACAGTCTTTCATTTATCATTATTATTTCAGGAACTGAAAAAACGTCATCTTCCAGTAGCAGATTGTGATGGTGTTATCCATTTTATGTATGTGTACAACTACACATGTATACATGTAAAGAAAAGCAGATTAAATAAAGTAGGTGCGTAAGCGTGTAAATATTTATGCAATAAAGACAGATACATGTCAGCAAACTCTACCTTAACTGAAAGAAACTGCCAAAATAAAATATTTAACATAGGGCCGCAGACCAACTAATTTTTTTTTTTTATTTGCCATGTCCCAGGAATCTTTCTGTAGCAGTCCATTATATTTCTTCCTGTTTTTTTTTTCTGTCCACGTTCTCAAATTTGGCTGAGTCTTGCCAAAGGAAATGTAATGACACTGATTTTATTTAATGTTGTCGATCAGCATTTAAAAAACATTTTTCTTTTAAACCCCTCTAGCTCCTATTTCAAGCCTTTTTTTATGGCTATTACATTTCAATCATTTTAGGAAAATGGATGGAGGTAAAATAGCAGAAACATAAGAAATTGCTAAGTTCAGCAGCACAATTAATGTAGTCATCATTGGCAGGTTGGAAGAAGACAATCAACAATCAATGGCTGGAAGGTGACCTGGCATCACAGTTTTCTGCCATAGCAATCAATACTACTCTTACTGCAGACAGGCTACTCTAGATATGTGATGTTTCATCTCAATGGCTTTTATTCTTGTACAAATACTTTAAATAAACAGCACAAGAAGAACACCTAAGGAGACTTTAAATTACATCCATATCATGCAAAGGCAAAAGTAGTTCCACTTGGTAGAATTTGCCCTTCTGTCTAAGACAAGATACTCTAAAAAGGAAAAAAGGAACTTAATAAAGTACTATTTACACATTATGCGAGTTTGCACTATGCTGTTTTCACATTATCAGAAACCATTTCCAGTTTGATAGAATCTATCTAGCCTTAGTAAAAAGGCAAATTCTTATAATTTCTTTTATTTCCAACTGAAACTTCATGGAGCACTGATTCTATTTACTTGTTATTTTAATAACAACAAAAACAGTTCCAAAGCAAGTACCATTTGTCTAGGACATTTTTTTTTCTTCAGAAAATACTGTATAATTACCTTAAAGACTGTATCTGATAAATACAAAAAAAAAAAAAACAAAACCAAACAAAACCAAAAAACATAAAGAAAGCTGTATCTTCCATCCCTTTTTTTCTGATATGTAATCAGACTGGAAAATTATGGTCCAGTTGTTCTGAGATAGAAAGTAATACAAAACTATTGACAAGCATTTGGTTTGGGATGTTGTTGACTAGTAATATTACTTATGTTTGGACCACTTTAGTCAGGAGTACACTGGGAAAATCCTTTACAAAGACAGTTCTTCATTTTTTTTCCACATATGCAAGGTTTCCCACAGCATTAACAACATCTTTTTCATCTCTACATCCAACCTAGCTTCTACAGAAGCCGGTGGGAGTCTTGCCATCAGCAGACAAAGACAGAACTGCAAGTTTCTTTCAAGTGCACTCTCTTAATTTGAGACAGGCTAAGAAAATCCCCTTACAACTTGGAAAAAAAAAGTTCCAGTAAGCTAGTAACTAACTTCCATGCCAGGCACAATATTCTCCAGATATGTCCCAAATAAAAGCCATAAGATAAAATTCTTAAGATAGAATGTATTTGTAAGGAACAGTAACACATTGTTTAATTATATGAAATCAAATATCTGAATGGCAGTGCATGACCTCACAATTTCTGCTTGAAAACATACTTGTAATTATCTGAACAAATGCATCTTAGTAGCTCCTTATGGTACACAGATTGCGAGACAGTTAGGCACCTTCTTCAAAGCCCTGAACATGGGGTGACCCTGATCACAAAGAGGTTTGTCCCCAAGGCTGAGCAGTGCTGGGCTTAGAAGGTCTGAGAGGAGTAGCTCATTGCTTCCCCATGTGCAGATTATGTGTGGAATCGCAGACAGGTGGCATGAGTTGCAGAATTATTTTCAGGTTTGTTTTGTGGTGGCTATGTTTGCAGCAAATACTGAAAATATTGTACTAATTACTGAAAGCATGCCCATGGCCCCCAGGGATAGACAAGTACACTTTATAATCAAATTACTATATGCTTCTAGCCCTTAATTCAACACGCTACACCAGTGCACACTTACATCCTTACATAAGGGGATATGTAAGCACATGCTTAAGAATAAGCACATCACTAGATTTTTTTTGTATAACCAGAATCTTGGATAAGGAAAGCAAAATAAATAATTTGGATGCATGCTATCTTTAGCAGAAGGACAGCAAATCCAATCCAAGCTAAAAAAAACAACCCTAGATAATAAACTTCCAATACTACCCAAACGCCTGTTTCAAATTATGCCCCAGTCCTGCACCAATTCTTTCGATCTCAAAGAGCTTTAGTAGAAAAAGAAAATAAAAGCTAAAAGCCAAACAGAATGGAAGTATATGCTCTTTAACATTATTTGTCTTACAATAGTTAACGTTACATTCCTTTGGCTCAAGAAAAAAAAAAATCACAATCATATTGCTTTGTTAGTGAAAGATTACAAAATATCTATTGAAAGTACAGACCATTTTTGCCTCTGATTAATGGGAGGTTTTTTTAAATTACAAAGGAGGTTCATCACCAAGCTTTCTTGTTGCTAGAGTCTATTAAAGAACCTCAAAGTTGCTGAGCAATGCACCTCTAACAGCCAATAAGCATATGCAAGAGTAAGGCCTGGTTTTAAATGCACAGATGTAGGTTATCAAAAGTAACCATTCATTTGAGGTCAGTTTTAATATTCTCAACTTCATATACTTTTGATGACTAACGACTTATATTCTTAAAAGCGATAGCCTTTGACTCATGACATTCAAAATGAAGAATGGCAACTAGAGTTTCAGTTCATCTAAGCATGTCGGTAGCCTTAGCAACTTTGATTAAACTATCAACAAGTTTAAAGTTGGGCAGATGCTTTAGCAATTAGCTGGATCGGGCACAAAACCCAGTAAGCATAGTTAAATTTCCTCACGTTCCATTATATAGAAATCAAGGCATAAAAATTTTTAATGAACATCAGAGGACTGTGTCAGCATTGTTCTAGGAGAACTACAGATTTATACAGTTTAGATATGTTCTAATTTAAAGATTTCCACAATAGGGAATTAAAAAGACCTGAATTATAATTCCTTTAATGGCAGATCACTTGATAACACTGCCATCTCAAGCAGTTCTCTTTTAAAATGCATGGTAGTGCAGACAAATACTTTTTGAAGGAAAAGTGTTTAACATTATCTTTTGACTTTGTCTAATTAGCTGAATACTGTGTTTTTTCACCCTGCAGCTCTTAAAAAGCTGATCTAATTTCACAATGAACACTTAATGCCATTATATTTGGAAAGAGTTGCATTTGCCAACTCCTGTGCAATCACCATTCATCCCGCTGCACTCACCCCTTGCTTCTGTTTCCTTGGGAAGGATTCTCTACTTTCTGCCTAGATAAGCTCCTTCCATTAAAAGAACTGTTTTGCTGAGTCAAAAAAAAAAGAAGTCAGAAAAGTTTCTCTGTGGATGTATGCAGATATTCTCATACCACTACATACTAGTTCCTTTTCAAAGGGAGGATGTTTACCCTCCACATGTACAATCCATCTCTTCCATCCTTGGAAGCCCTTCAACAGCACTGAAATTCAGATTAAGTGGAGATTCCATGCTCACCATGTGCCCCTTCGCAACTGCCTAACCACAGAATCACCCAGAACAGATGAGGCGGGAAGGGACCTCTGGAGGCCATCTCGTCCAACTCAGCTCTTCAAGCAGGGTCTTGCTGGAGCGGGGTGCCCAGGACCATGTACTGTCAGCTTTTGAATATCTCCAAGGGTGGAGACTCCACAACTTCCTTGGGCAACCTGTTCCAGTGTTTGATCATCCTTATGGTAAGAAAGGTTTTCTTACATTTAAACAAAATGTCCTGTATTTCAGACTATGCCCCTTGTCTTTTCACTAGGCACCATTGTGAAGAGCCTGGCTCTCCATTTTCTTTACACCCCATGCCATCAGGTATTTATTCACACCGATGAGGTTCCCCTGAGCCTTCTCTTCTCAAGGCTGAAAAATAATTTCTCAGCCTCTCCTCATACAACAAATGCTCCAAATCCTTCATCATCTTTGTAGCCTTTGGCCAGACACACTCCAATAAGTGCACGTCTCTCGTACTACTAATTCTGTGCCCAGAACTGGACATAGCACTCCAGTATGGTCTCACCACCGCTGAGCAGAGGAGGAACGCAAGCCCTTACCACCATTTACAAAACAAGTTTACCCTTCACAAAAGCCAGCACACCTAAGTGCTAGGCTGTGAGCACACATTTCCTTCCAAGCCCAGCTCCATTAGCAGACAGAGGACTAACCCTAAATGCCTGCGACCCCTTCCCTAGGGGAGGGTACAGACACGTGATAGAGCTCAAGCAAAACAAACAGGACTTGCTTACACAGTTTCCACGACTGGTCTATGCCACCCCAGCCGTGCTCAGCTGACATGAACCAAGCTGCCTGGCAAACCAGCAGGTAATTCCTGGGAATGGACAGGGAATGGGAAATCCACACCCGGGAGCAGTAGCTTTCAGTGAAGCAGCTAGATTTTGAAGAGGAGCTCTCTCCACAGATTGACTCGATAGCAGTTTTGAGCAGGCTTTCTGAATAATGACCAGTTTCACCTGATGATACCTCCTCATTGCTCCAAAACCAGGAAAGCTGATTTTGGCAGCACTGGCAATACGGTTACACATCTCTGAAAATACATCTGTAGTGACATGCACAACTGGGACTGCCTGAGATGAAATACTAATATAATTGATTAATCGTGACAGCTATCGAGCATTTCACCAGTTAGGAGGATAAATACATTATACAGGAAAAGGAGACATGGCCTCAGCCTTTCTTTGTCTCTATTAGTGCAGAAGCAGAGCAGCTTCCAGCCAGAGAAAGGGGCCCTCAGCACCTATAAACTGCCCGAGACATGTCTGCATACATTTTAGACAAACATTTCTTCGAAGCTGGGCAATTGTTTCTTCTTCCATTTTCATTTTCCTTTTGCTTGCTCAACCTCTGCAGCCCCTTTGTTGCCTGGTAATAGGTGAGATAGGCAAATACGGGCTCCGGGCACTGGAACGAAAGGGCCTTTCATGTTGTCGGCACCACAGAAGGAGCAAGCGGTGTAAGCCCTCTGCAGTTTACATACTGTAGTGGCCTGCTATAGAAACTACGTAATTTGGTTTGCTTTGTTATTTGATAAACGGCAAGGAGAGCTTTGTAGCATGTTGACTGACCCTACTTGTAAGGTCATAGGCCAGCGCTGGAGTGAGAGGACACAGCCGTCTGCGTGGTCCCAGCATGCCTCCAGATCGCCTGGGAGAAAGCAGCCTTTATCAGAGGTACAAAGAGCTTGCGATGAAGAGCAGCAGCTCTTAATCGGGAAAAAATGTTGGGGGAGTTTTCAACAAAAAGATACTGAGAAGTCTTAACGTGTAACGTAGCACGTAATGCACAATATAGAACAGTAAGTCATATGAATGATACCACCTACTTAGAAATCTATGGTCTAGCCCACCATGGATTACTCCTTTTGTGACTCAGTCCTACACAGTTTTTCACTCTGGATAGTTTTACAACTCATGTGTTTTGAAAATACCTGAGTTTTTTGTTTATATTTCAGAAAATATATTTGAGTGAAAGATGTGTTCATTTCACTAGACTGCTACTCGTAGCAACACCCAAGGAGGAAGGAAGAAACAGAGCATGGAGAAGATGCAAGTCAGCCTGTTTCTATCAGCTTTTACCTCCAGGAGCCATTTGTGACACAAGTTTGTTAAGAGGAGACTATGCCCAACAGTGGCTCTGAACAAGGGGGACCCCAATTAGTTGAAACATGAAGATAGAAGAGGAGAGGAATTTGAGTAAACAATTTCTATCCCTGCTATGTTCTCCCCCTGCTCCCACTCCCCTCACACACCTGCAGGATCAAAACTGGGATCTTCCTTTAGCAGAGCTGAATTGACTGATACGTATTTTAAAAAAGTTTATAAAACATAGCAAGGACGAGGCTGCACAGCATCAGTATGCTGCAGCACAGCAGGCAGAGTGAGTCGAAGCGATCTGAAACAGGACTGTCCACCTAGTATTAAAGAAAGACTTTGAATTGGAGTACAATTACAGTACAAACTGCTGTATTTTTATATATAGCAATTTTTTCCCCATGGAAATATCTGGCTTAGTCTAGTTCAAAGCCCTATATTTCCTATGTACAGTTACATCTGTCCTACTGCTGAGAACTCACTGACAGCAGCGAGGACCTGACCCCCAAGACATTCCATGGAGGTATCAAGTTCATGGGAGTCGCTACTGTACAAGAAAAATTTGGCTCTCCACTATGGAGTATACAGGGTAAAAATTCAGTTGTCATTTTCTTTAATGCCTTCGAATATACAATTAACTTAATATTCTGAGATGGGTGCAGATTATTGACTTGTACTGTCATTCAAAGCAGGGCAAATCCAACCCCCCTCTGTAAGGAAGGGTGGGAAGTTTCCAAAGGCAGCAGAGGAACTGGTGGGACCCTGAACCACGACAGCTCCGACCAGCTGGGGAGATGCCGATCACACGCGGCTCCAGCCCCAGGACCAGGCTCCGCGCTCGAGACGAACCTGCTGCCAAGTGACAGATGTGTGACAGAGGAATAAAAACCAGCGTGTGGGAAGCCTGCACATTAAAGCTGGAATCTACACCTACCGTTTTCATAGCAGATACAAGGCAGATGACACAAACGGAGATCCCTCTTCTGAATTACTTCGCTTACTTCTTATTTATTTTACTTTATTCTGTGCCAGCTTTATTTTGTGAGTCAGGGAGAAGCACCAAGTGGAAATTTCTTGTTAATCACTTGGTCAGAGTTGGACTACAGAGACAGGTTTGCCAAGGATCTCTTAAAACACAAAATGAGGGCTGAATTAGCCCAGGGAAACACACCTGGAAGCAAGCTGTTACAAAGGGGGCACCGAAGTTTGACAGGCAAGGGATGAGACTTCATTAAAGCTAGAGGCGGGGGCAAGAGAGGAAGAAATTAAATGCTATTTGGGAACACACAAAACATAAATAACTCAAAATATGAAATATTTATTATTTGTAGCTGTGAGGGGTTATTTGGGAATATTTTATTGCTCTTTCTCTGTCCCCAGTGCTTTTTATGAGAAGGGAGAAAAGTCGAATACTTCAAAGGGTGTGAATCAGGAATGGGAAAAAAAAAACGGGGGGGTTAATTCATGTTCTTCTGGTCTGCCTTTCATTCTCTGACTCATTCCATCTGAGCCTTGGATCTTACTCAGGTTGAAAAGCCAATGCACACAGATTTGGAAGCAATGGGGCTATTCTTCTCCAAGTGGTGGTTAAGTCTCATTATTAGGACACTGGATTTGGGGTAACTCAGGGCCCTCTGGCTTTGGAAGCCTGCCTGTTTTGGGGAGCAGGAGGTGTGGATGCACCCTTATCCTCTCTTCAGGGGTCACACTGCTCACATCATAGCTGAGCTGTAGTGTGCTTTGAAAAGATGGAGTACACATGCATATAAGCCCTCCTTTAGTTACTACAGAAGAGGGATTCAGCCTACTCCTAGCTTCTTTGAGGTGTCAGGCTTACTGAATTATTGAGTTTTTCTGCTCCTTTGAGCACGCTTTCAAAATAGGTACTAGCTAGTCTAAAAGTATATGGATTCTCCATATTAAGCAATACTTATTGCATTATCTGGGTTCTGTTGATTGCAGCACCGCTATCCTCCCTTTAATCATTGCCATAAAAAAAAAATATCACAAACTTTCAGAAAAAAGAAATGCATTCTGGATTTTGTTCCTTTCTGTTTAATGCTAACTTTGTTACACAAATTATTTTACATTTTTCTCCACAACCAGGTAGGCTACACATTTCTGTGTATTTTAAATGAAATCTTAAAGCTGGGGCCCAAGAAAAGCATCAGTTACAGGACATAGAGAAGCTCCTAGAAGTTGACAAAGCTGGAATCTTCATCCTAAAAGTGCATGGCAATTGTTCAGTAATCACTGCAACATCCATTTGAGTAAACGGTATTATCTTCATGTAGTGGGAATGGGCTAAACCCAGGGAATGGGGCGCGTCTGCTACCGAGCTGAGCACTGCAATCTCTGACTCCTGCTGCCTGCAGCGAGCCCAGAATTTCACTCCCTTGCGATGTTCTGCAGAGCAGAGCCTAATGTAAATTCAAAACTGAACAAGTCATCAAACCACTGTATGACTTCACACACTGACACGTTTGCTAAGGTGTTTAAAGTTTCTCTTAAATACTGTAGTTATTCATGCCAACCTGCTTATTCACCTAAACCTACCCTCCTTTTAAGCTTTCTTTCCCTTGAGAACACTAAACACTCTTATGTGACCGTATCTTTAAGTTAAATAAAGAATTGTAAATGCCTGTCTTCCAAAGGAAATGCCGTACAGATCCAGTACAGTCAGGGAACTACATTAACAGGAACCTGACAAAAGAGAACAGCTTAAAGCAATACAGATAGGACAAAATGAGTAGTATTCAAGAGTCCCCAGTCTCAGCTCAAACATCCTAAAGAATTCTAAAGGGCATTTAAAAAAGAAAATTCTCTTTATTACCCTCAACATGAACTAATACCTTCAGCATTTTGGTATGGGAATATCACATACTGTCTGCAGCCAACAATTTGAGGAATAACATAGTGCTCTAGGACCTTTCAAAACCGCTCACAGCTTCAGGCAGTAGAAAAGATAAACCTAAAGTCAGCAAAGGACAACGAAGTTATGAACATAGCCTACAACATTTTTGTGATGGAGACTGCTACTACCATGCTAGAGACAGCAGAATCCCTCTATACCCACCAGCATACTTGTATTAGCTGCTCCATCAGCAGGGTAAAAGCAAAGTTGGGTGTGCAGAGCTAAAAAACACACGTCTAGGCACAGATCGGTGGCTGGGCTCACCACCCCTGAGCGCAGCAACGTCAGACAGCCATCCAGGCCACCCTCTGCATCCCAGATCAAATCAACACAGGCACTCCAGCCAGAAACAAAAACAATTATCGCTTATTCCCCCAAGACTACTTACAGACCATCTCAAAGAGGAAGCCCCTTCACCAACAGTGTCCTCATGTGGTACAGCCATCTGTTGTCCAGGCCAAAAGAAGGGGCCATTTCAACATGCCTGTCCTGGAGCACAGGGGCCAGTTGCTCCCTGGGGATCGCACAGCCAGCAGGGCAGGACCAATCCCATGGTACAAGGCAAGGATTTTGTAGGCTCCATTTTTTAAATGGAACCAAGGCCAGGCCAGGAAATCAGTTGGGTGGTTGGGTTCTGGACCAGCCATCTATGGCCAGGCAGAGACATGGCTGAGCTGGAGCCCATCACTCCTGCAGCAAAGCTCCAGCAGGACTGACCACCCAGGGCTTAGAGACCAGAGCTGAGCTGGAGCACCTGGGCTGAGGGTGTGAGGAGGACCCAGGTGAGGCCAGTCAGGGCCATTGAGACCTCTGAGAGCCCTCAGGGGCCTGACAGCTCCAGCCCTTTTATCCCAACTGTAACACACTCAAAGTTTTCCTTCTGTGGCCCAGGGGAAAGGAAATGAGCTAGAGACTTCCACTGGGAATGGTCTATCTGATAGCAAAGGATGGACAGTTTGAATGTGTAGCAAGCATCCTTCAGTCGGGCAATGCAATCCGTGGTCTGGTGTTCAAACCTGACAATAACTTGAGAAGATAACTAAGGAATTAATTCTGGATTAAGGCAGGATGTGAATTTAATTTGCTATGGCATTGCAAAGCAAGTGAATTAAGCTCAGTTAGAAAAAAAGCACTTTTAGTGTCTGGTCCCTGACTGCAGCTGAGACAGGTTAGGAGGTGATGGGCGTCTCCCCCGTGCTGCTCACCTCCACCGATCCCTCTGCCTGCTCCCTCATCTGCTCTGTCAAAACCATCGACTTAGGAAAATAAGAAGTATTTAAACTAAACGGGATAATAAAATTCAACAGAGAAACACGCACCGTTGTGCCAGGAGATATGACAGGCAGTGACCTTTAGTAAGGCGAGCGTCTGTGCATGTGTGGGCAGCTCCTGAACCTCCTAACCCTGCTCAGCTCAGGCAGGACGGCCCAGCTGGCTCTGCCCAGCTGTGTCCCCTGAATTTCACCACTTGGCTGTTTTCGTCTTCCTAATCCAGATGTCCCTGGTCAGTTTTGTGCTCACTGGGATACCCCACTGACTGGATCTGGTTAGGTACCTACTCATAAATAATCCCTTGAAATACAGATAAACAGTCTTTGCAGGAAAAAAAAAAAAAGTAATATAAAACATAACCTGAATGCTGCCTGTGTTATTTCCCATGTAAAACACTAGGTCAGTATTGAACAATTATGCAAATTTTCTTAGAGAATTGGCCATAAACCAGTTCTTTCACCAAGTGTCAATACCACAGCCAAATAAAATCTTTACACATTATATTGATCTGCATCTATCACATCTTGATCAAAGTTTCCTGCCTTCTGTAAAGGTGCTAATGATTTCCTGAGCAAAATCAAACGGCTACTTCAACTGTCTGAACAAGTTAGATGAAGTCACTTTAATTGCTGATTTTGATGCATCTTTTCTTGCATACCAATTTCAGCTAAGTAAGAGAGTGAGCAAGCATCAAATGATGAAAAAAGGTGGCAGCAGAGCCAGCTGCAGGTAATCCTGCAAAAAGTGTCTCACTCATTCCTAAGTCTCAGTTTTAGGAACTTTGTTTTTCTTCAGTGTTCAGACAGACCCATAACAAGAGGTCTTGCTCCACAACTAATTCTCCAAGGCCCAAATAAATAAGAATATCCCAATGATAGTTGCAATATTGCTACAAAGATTCACACTATTTTTTTCCATGCAATCACACTATTATTACCTGCTGCTTCTATCTGGTCACCTTTGCTCAGACCTAAAGGGGAAATCTGAGGAACGAAATCAAAACTTAAAATTTATAGGCCTAAAGTGCCTTCTCAAAACAGCTGTGGCACATGCTTGCCCCGAGATTTCCCAGGGCCTCAGCCCGTGGCAGCATCTCTTCTGATGTGGCTCCATTGTTGCCTCTTTAAAATTCCATATGGAGAGGCTCATGTTTTCTGCCTGTGCTTGCAACGTGGTGAAAGGGAAAAATTAAGGGGAATGGGATTCTTATTATAACATATTTGTATTGCTATTGTTAAACTTGTGTCAAGAGCTTAGAACTTGGCCATAGAAAAATTTGGAGGAAATCTGGAAAGAAAATGTTTCACCCTGGAGGGAATTTCATAAAATAGCAAATTAAGAAATGTCAATTGAGTTCTTAAATTACGCAAAGGCAAAACAAATAAGATACATCAGTGGCTTCAAGTACTCTTTTGTAATCAAATGATTTGTGTTTCAAACCTGAAATTTGGCAAGTAATTAATTCCTTCTGCAGATTTATTTTGTATGTATTTTTTGCATTTTTAGAAAAAGATAATTTGCATCGTAATGTAGTAGCATATAAATTAAATTATATTATTATGCCACAACTTTTTTAGTCTGTCTGAATTTTTTCTTTTTCTTTTTTTTTTTTTTTTTTTACTTTTTAGAATATATAAGTGTTCTTGGAAGTTCTTTCTCCAATTTTACAATTTGCATCTTGCAAATTTTATCTCTGACATGTTTGCTTAATTTTTGGATGACTGCCATTGTGTGCACGAATTAGGCCTCCTGTTTTGAAGTGCCAAGCCCCTTATCCATTACATTTCCCATTGCTTTCAACAACCATTGAAGCTGGGGTGTAAAGGTCCTCTGTACCATGCAGGTCAGGGCCATCGGGTCACGTGTGCATGTCAAGGAGTTGAACACCTAACCTGCCACTTGGTTCTCACAGATACTGCTCATGAACTTCCAGTATTTGCACACATGATTTCCCACAAAAGAATAAACTAGAGAATGATTTTCAGCTCCAGCGGGAGAGCTTAGATTTGTAGAACTCCTGAGCACTATCATCTCAGAAATGCTTAGCACAGATTTTAAGCAGAGTTGATCAACAGCTGGTGGCTTCTGAAAACACAGGGAGGTCTTTTCAAATAGGCACATACAAGCAGTTATCATCTGGCAGATACTCTGAATTCACTTTTCTCCTTTTCAAGTCCATGCCTGAGTCACGATGCTTTGTACCTGCATTACACAACCTAAAAGTAGACACACCGCTCTTTTCACAGCACAGGGGACGAAGAGATTGGTCATCTGCAAACTACAGGGTTCCGTTAGGCAAATTGCACCAAAAAGGATGCGTGCGGGCTATTGTTTCCATACACACACGTACGTTTGGAAAAGTTGAAATGCACACAGTATTACAACACTAATTTTTGCTGTGTTGCCAATATGATAGTGCCAATGGATTTGTGATGAAGTTTCCCTCTGCTCTGCAAGTCACCACGTACATCTGCCAGGCTGCAGTACGGCCCCGGTTGTTTCTGCAGACTAAAGTAAGCAAGGAACACTTCCCAGGGAAAGTAACATTTTGCCTAGCTATACTTCAGTGGCAGTGCTGGAGAGGTATCAGTCATCGTCAGCCAGCCAGCCCAGTTCTGGCCAGGATGAAGGACTTTGCCATCCACATAAAATACAAAGGAACACCTCAGCAGCAAGCTGGACATTTACTCAAACTGCACTTTCAAGAAGCCTGGTGCAGAGCTGCCTTTCTCTCCTCCAGGCACAAGTAAGCCATGCTGGGGACAAAAACAGAGACCGTTGTCAAGACAGATGTGTTTATACAAGCAAAAGTAACAACTTCAACCCCTCGGGACATTCCATCCCCTAGCATCAATGACCTGTGGCAGTTTCTTTGTGGGACATCAGAGGAAGGAATGAGTTCTCCGAGAGGAGAGAGCTGGTGGAGTAAACAGTTGCCCAATGTGATGGGAGATAACTCAATACCAGAAAATCTTGCATTTTGATCTCCACAGGCAAAACTCTGTGATCACTGAGAACACCACAAAGTTCTCATACATGCAGAGATGCACTGGGTGCAGCATAGGGGCAAAACAAAATAATTTCCTAAGGTCTAGGACTCTCAAATCCTGTTTTCTTCAGCCATGTGGTTGTTCTCATTAAGACCAGTATGTAAAACTGTGAGCACCAGCCTAACCTCATAATATTTATTATCAACAGAAGGAACACATCCCTGCCTCAAGAAATGAACACAAGTGCTCTTTCAAAGAGAGCAGAACAAGGTATCTTTTTAGGTACTACAGCCCAAATTACTTCCCTCACTGAAGAGTACATACAAGTCTCCTTGGAAGGAATGAACATGTAGTTTTTTTATTTTAAAGTGATTTGTTATCCTGTTCTATAATCTGAAAGTCCTGAACCATCATGATCAGACTGAAACAAGCTACAGCTTTTCCCCTCTTTTTTGTATATACTGTAGCCAAAGTTGCCACCATGCAAAAGGTAAACGATTTCAGATTTGTATTTCCCTTTATGCTATAATACTATTCATTTAGCTTTAACAACAAAAGTATTTACAATCTCCAGGTTTGAATGAATGCATTAATTGTTCTTTGTGTTCATGAGAGGCTTCGCTTTTGAGGTCGGGAAATATTTCTACTGTAAACATCAGACCAAGGAACTCAAATTCAGCTGTCATTTTTCTCCATAGTGATCTTTGCATACCACTTATGACACAAAAGTGAGTCAATATGTAATACAGCAGCCACAAAACATTTCAATAAAAAGAAATTCCATTTTGCTAATATTTCAGTTGCCTCTACAAACAGAAGGTTTGCTGCTATGCCTGTGAATGGCTGGCTCAGTTGTAAGGAGTAAGGTATGTGTAAGGCTCACAGTGGAAGTGTTGCCTGGTATGGAACTGCCCTGAAGCAGGAGGGCCATGAAATGTCTTCCTGATAAACTTATTTCTATAAGAGCAAAAACCAATAAGACTTCAGTTTCAAAGCTGTGAACACTTACATATGTGTGGATATATGTGTCTTATGGACTAGAACTAACTAGCGCAACTCAGAGACAAAAAATAGTATGCCTCGCCTGCTTGATGCATCTGTAAAAAGGAGTTTGGTTATTCATTAGGCCATTTACTTCAATTATGTGTTACTCTGTGCCATCATACGTACAGGTCACTCCTAAAAATTACATGTGTACAATATTTTCTTTTCTTGTATAGATACTGTGTGTATTAAAGCCTCATCAACAGCCAGCTAGCAAATAGAATACTTGTCCTTAAAGTTTGTTTTCCGCTCTGATAAAGGTACACACAATTCCCAGTTCTACCCACTCTTACCAACACACCCATCCCACTGCTCTGTATCACCAAAAGCCACTGAAACCCTTAATTTACCTCTTCACCTGACAGGCCTGATAGATATTAGGATGCTCTCTTAAAATAAGTGATCATTGGCTTAAAATCATACTCATGTTGGAGGCTCAACAATCCATTTTTCTACTTTTGTGTTAAATTATTGCATTATGTAGTCAAAACAATAAAAAAGTCCAATTTCCCTTTATCAGCCATAGGTCTAAGTCACAGTAAGATTTTTGCTATTAAAGAGTCTCCCTAGGTACACTGCTCTGTCACAGATCTTAACTCAAAATCATTTATTTAACATCTGTTCCACAATAATTTCTTAAAGATTTACTTCCTTTAAACACAACCGGGACACTTCATCCTCCCTTGTTTCAGTCTGCAATATCCTTAAAAATAACAGTAAAAGATGTTATGAATACAAAAGCAAAGCTGACACCAATAAATTTCAGTGACTCATTTCTCTTGCATTATTCCTGCTTGGCTGCTTCCTGGGAGGAGGTGAACTGTAGAGACACTCAGAGGCAATTCACTGGTATTACAGAAAGGCTCGTTCACTCTGGACCAAAAAGATCCTCTCAAAATTACCGAAAACTTTTTTTTTTTTTTTTTGGGGGGGGAGGGGGAAGTAAGAGCAATTTCTGAAGTAAGAAGGCCCAGATCACTGCTAAGCTATGTTTACAGAGGAGTGTGCACCAGAGCCGGGCACGGTGTCCCTTGAGAGCAGGTGATGCACAAATACAACCACTCCACAGGGTCACTTCAGATTAAAAAGTTGTTTTTCTTTTTCATAGGAGGTTATCTTTGCAAAATTCATGGTGGTTATTTTTTTTTTCCTCTATAAAACTAATAATGTATTAAAAGTATGAACAGATTTACCAGGTGTTAGAAGATTTTTTTGTCAGGCTACAACGGTGTTGCCATGGACTTGTCCTCTTTTTTCCATCCGGAAATTTTTGTCTAGGCTGAATTTAAGGATTCTGGACATTGCTCCAGGATTTCTGGCAACCCGGTCAGAGCAGTACCTACTGCCAAGCTGATAGCCATCCAGAAATGCCAAATAAATGACTCCTGAGCAAGTACAGATCAACCGTACAGCACCAGCACCCATCAGCCGTACAGGACAAGTGCTGTAGGTCTCGTGTACCATAGATCTGCTGCAAATGCATAGCCCGTCTGTGCTACATGTGAGCATACGTTTCAGCCCAGGCAATCTGGGACAGAAATAGGACAGGAGGGAACGGTCTCAAGTTGCGCCAGGAGAGGTTCAGGCTCGACATTAGAAAGAACTTCTTCACTGTAAGAGTCATTAGGCATTGGAACGGGCTCCCCAGGGAGGTGGTGGAGTCACCATCCCTGGAGGTGTTCAAAAAATGTTTAGGTGTGGTGCTTCGAGACATGGTTTAGTGGGTTTAGTGGGCATGGTGGCATTGGGTAGAAGGTTGGATTTGATGAGCTTCGAGGTCTCTTCCAACCATAATGATTCCGTGATTCTATGATTCTAGGACTACCTGAGCTTGCTGCTGCCCTCCCCCTTCATCAGCAGGCATGCTCCAGATGACAGCTGCCTTCCCATCCGTACCCCCACTTCATCGTAAGTCTTGCTGAGCCACAGTGGGCTGCTCGACCATTGTCTTTGGCAAAGCTGAGGATCCAGAGCATATACGCTGCTCTGAACAACCAAGCCAGGTTACATTTCCAAACAAAGAGATTCAGCCGATACTGCAAATCTTATCATTTTATCAAGGGTCTTGCAATGTTTGTGGTTCTTGTCGTTGAACTTCTGGAGGGACAAGATTGTGTGAGAATTTTAACTTTTCATTTAAGAAAGAAGTTGTTCAGATTAGAACTCTGCAGCTGAGAAAATGTAAATTATCTGATGATCTGACTTCAGACTACAGCTTGTCCAAACGCATAGAATAAAGAGTTTGCAAATGTGACCTTAGAGACTTGAAAAGCATAGGTATGTAAAAAGAATCAGTAATATTTTGCTCCTTGTTAATAGTTTTTAAGCCACTCACAACTCAAAACTACCAATAGCTTTCAAAGTCCATATCCTGCTGATAAACTGGGTTATTTTGTGTGGATGAATTTGTGATTTCAAAACTAGATTTAACATTTGATGGTTGGTCTCTTTTGTTTTTTGTTTTTTTTTTTTTTTTTCTGTGTGTGCCTTTTTTTTTTTTTTTGGTGGGGCTGAAGTGTTAATAATAATTGCTGTGCAAAAGGTTTTCCTGGATGGAGGCCGTAGGAAATGATCACAAGTGCCTGTGCCAGAGATCTTTGTCACAGCGAGTGCCTGAGGTCCGCTCCCAAAGGGCTGGAGGGTCGTCTCTGCACCAGTCTACGACAGTGTTTCAAATGGTGGGTGGTTTGCATTGCAACAGCATGGTCAGAGAGCATGGACACCAATAATTTGTGTCAAGCATCAAGGAGAGAGAGCAGAGGGAAAAAAAAAAAAAAAAGGAGGGAAATTTAGCATACAAAAATCGTAACTTATTCAGGACAAAATCATGGTTTTTTTTCTCAGGCGTATAGTTTCATGCAAACATTTGTAAGAGGTGGCAACTATATTTTCCGTTTGTTCTTAATAGCAATGCTTGTGAAAAGAGTTTTTTCAAAAAAGTGAAATAACTAGAAGTCTACAAATTTTACACATTCTCATTTAGGTTAATCTGAAAATCTAGGAACACAGATTTTCTGAATATATACAGATGATCTTTATAGGTGTTCCTTAAAATTATTCCAGATGTATCAGCTTATAGAGTTATTTCTCTTTTTCCAATGCTACGAATCAGAAGGAATTCACTCAAATCAGCAGAGACACATCAGTGTAAGAACAGTACGAGTAGGTGGAAAATCCATCACGACTGGAGTAAGGAATTAAGCCTGGTCCTCCCTCAACCACAGCACAGTTATACAGCTCCAGCCAAGTTCCAGCACTTCAGAAGGGAAATGAGACTCACTGTATAATGAAAGAAGTCTCCTGGGATGTTGTATATCTGACTGAAATACTGCTTCAGTAGTGACAGTTCGTGCGGGTGCTGCACGAGGGCTCTGCCTTACCCAGCAACTCTGCCCTTTGCAACACCTACCACAGGCTGCATTGCTGCGTCCTACCGAGAGGTTGCTTGATTAAGAAAAAGCAATTCCACATCACCAATACATTATGCTTGGTGTCTGTACACCACAACAGGCAACTGAAAGCTTTTCAACCATCTCAAATGCCACCACAATTTTATGAATCCTATTTTTAGAGTGACTCACAGCTTCCTGAGACGTCTAGCCTCAAAGGAGGTGGGCAGACCCAGTAACCCTGTGCTATCTCCCTCTCTCTCCAATATAAATCCCTGAAGTTACCCTCCCATGCTCCTTCACACAAAAAACTTGACAAAAACCACGAAGCGTTCAACCAACGAGTGAGTGGTCAGCCTGTGGTCCTGCTCACAACTGTGAACCCGTTGGTTTTGCAAGGAAAGATGCAGGACTGGATCCTGTGGCTGTACTTGGAATAAACTACAATGATCTGGAGTTATTTTAGTTGCTTTGGTACCTAAAGGGCCACCACTTTTCCATAGAACCAGCTCCTTAATCCTCCAGAGCCAGAGCTGAGCCTGGCAGAGAAGCTGGAGGCAGTGTCTGTGGGTGGCTTCCTCTCTGTCCTGGGTTTGCCAGCGGTCCTGCCGCAGCGTGTCCTCCCTTTCCCGTCATTGCAGATGCCGTACCTTTGTCATCAGAGCCCCACGTGCAACCTCCCCTGCCCCAAATGCACCTCATCAATCACGCAGTGCTGGGCACTGACAAAAAACTCCTCACCCACGCAGCACCCAGCTCACCTTCAGAAGAACAAGATAGCAGAGGTCTCCATCAAATTCCTTCCCAGACTTCTTTGCCATTGCACCCGTATTGAATGTGACGGCTCCTCGGTGGCTTAGCTCTGCTAAAACCTCTGCTTGTTGTTCTGACCCTCAGCACTGTCCGCGTCTTTCTGTTTTCTTGGCTCGTAGGACTACCCTGCCTTATCACCATCTGTTCATACAGTGCCAAGCACAAGGATGTTCTTGAGTCCAGGGAAGCATTTTAGTCCATAACCACAGCTCCTCAACATTCGAATGCTGTAAATAAGACATGGCAACTCGCCTTAATCCCTTTTGCCAGAGAGTCACTAAATATCATTGCTTTATTTTAAGAGAAGAGAAGTGATCGTCATTTGACGATATTCTTTTCCTACTTACAAGTATCCAAATTTGGAATATTTCTCAAAATGGTAAGTACGACAGCAGATTCCCACACAACTGCAAATGTACACACATTTTGACTTCACATAGTCATCCTTTTTTGCTGGCAATGAATCGTTTTAAATCCTTGTCAGTGCTGGCAGTAATACCTCCTGATTACAGCGGTAGGAACCACCCCAAGCTCTCTTTTCCACTGACCATCCCTAGCGAGCGGGTCTCTAACTCCTCACTCCAATGGGAATCTGTAGCACAAGACCCCTAACAAGCTGCCCGCTGTCTTTGTCTTGCTCATGTGCTACGAGGACTCTTACACCGAGGTTTGTGAGGTTTCTGGTAGCAGCAATGTTGCATATTCCCACAGCTTTTCATGGTAGCCCTGGTCCTACATGGCTGAAAGCGGTGTTACGAGCCGGCTGGATGCGGGAGAGCTGGATGGATTTCAGAATATTTTATCTGAATGCGGCAAGGTTGCTGCTTATGTTTCAGACCTGAAAAATGGGCTTGTGTGCCCAAATACTTACCTGTGTCTTCATAATTATGCCTAATATAACATCTGTAACACCTGTAACTAATAAGAGATACTGAATCTTCTCTAAATATCTTGCCTCACTTTTATTCTATCAAGATTACTAATATGAGCACTTTACAATCATTAATGCATTAATCTTCACAGCACTACTGTAGAGATAGAAGACAAAAGCACAGAGATAAAGCAAATCACTATTTAAGTCAGAGACACAGTAAAAAAGGGAAAACACCACCCCAGAATTTCCAGTTCTGCTGTGTTCTTATGTCTGCATTGCAGCTCATGCTTTTTGTTTTGATTTCCATTTAAAGTTTTTTTATAGTTGTTTTTTTTTTTTAATATATCAGAACTGAAAATTTTCAATGTTATAAAAAAATTTCTTATTTTCAATTGCACAGAATACTGAACTTCCACAGAAAATCTTACTGCAGTCCAAAAGAAACTGTTTTGGTCAGCATTTTCCATATAAAAATTTTGACCAGTTCTCATTCTGATAACACAGCTGCCAAAGCAAAATATGATTTTGCTGAAGACTTTATTGTAAAAAATAATGGCTTCTTCAGTAAAGTCAACTTTACAACAAGTCTAATTACTTATAGACAAGAAATTAGTTGTTATTTTACTGGCATAAAGACACAAAATAACTTGTGAGATTAGGATCAGATAGGAATCTAGGGCACGGTCACTGAATTCCCACAAAACCCCCCAACTTTCCGCAGGTGTGAGCTTTTGTGTGGTTGTTTTCATTCATGAACAGGGAAAGGAGTCTGGATTTTCAGAATAACTCATTTTCCCTGCTTAACGGGCTAAAGTGACTGACATATATATGCTTGAATACCAGGGAGAAATATGTCCAAACATATACACTTGTGGGAATACAACAAAGTTAATGCTATCTCTGTGTTAGCTTTTTGTTCCCAGTCAAATGGAAAAAAATGGAATTTATTTATCTGAAAGCTATTGAAAAAAACTTCCTCTGCTGGATCTGCTCTAGATTTCCAATTCCTTCTCTTTTCTGTATCAGCTATCCTGTACAGATGCTTCATTCTTCAATGAGAAAGCCAGAAAATTAAAATCAATAACTTCATTATGTTTACAGTGTTTTTCTTTTCACCTGAGTTTTCCCCAGTCTTAATGTCTTACTACAACTTAAAAATCACTGGTTGGTTTTACTGAAATATTCCATCTTTATTCCTTTCATATAAAGGTTAGGAATATGGTAATGTATACCTTAATTTTTTGTAATATATATTCTGAAAGGACCGAAGTATAAATCTCAGTCTGCTTTCACAAAACATCCAACTGAGTGTAGTATAAACAAACATTTTTATAATATCTTCTACTGTATTGTAAAAATAATAATTATTTTTAAATGGAACACTTACCAGGGATCTTTTAAATTCATATTCTCCTTTTCTGACAACAAGAATTCTTCCTGCACAGTTGTTCTTGTTTTTTTGCATATACAAAAAATAAATAATTGACATTTTGTACTATACGAACTTCATGTATTATTAATTTGATGGAAATGAACACATGATGGAGCACCTTCTTTATCTTTGTGATTGTTTTCACAGATATGTCAGTAACAGTGATATTGAATTGTATGATGTGTCCTAGGGACCGTAACATTTCAACAAAATATCTCCAGAAATATGTGTGCACCCACAATGTCATCTAACGAACTCACCTTTCATTAAAGTCATCTACAGTAAATCTGAGCTTGCATTTGCAAGGCAAATCTAAAAAGCTATGAAACGAACGCTGAAGGTAAAAAAAATTATTAATATAGCAAGGGAGTCTTAGAGATTACTTTTCCTATAATTCTAATGAGACAATAAAAATAAAAATCCAGAGATTCATACTTGACAGTAACACAGAACTTCCTTCTCAAGAATATTTGGGGTCTTCATTAAATGATACACCATGTGCTATTTCTATCTTATCTAAAATTCTGGCGTCTCCTGACAATGTATTCTCCCAGTGATATGCACATGTGTAATCACTCATTTACATTAATGGGATTATGGGTGTTTTGTATCTAGGAGAGAATACCTTTTTTTCTTCTTCTTCTTTTTTTTTTTTTTTTCCCTAAGAGTGGTTGCTCCCTATGCACTTGGCAACTGAGATGTATTACGGTTTTTCCCTAAACAGGAATTAAGTCTCTACTGTACAGCATGTCATACTTGCCTGAAAGCAAAAATGCTGCCTACTAAGGCAGAGACACCCTAATTAAAGTTGCCCAGCATAATATCAGCCCATTAGTATAAACTAAAGACCAAAGAGAATAATGGAGGTGGTATTAGGATACCACAAAACATAACCTAAGGTCAAACAAAGATTACTTTGCTATGGGTAATTTTTTTTTAATTTATACATTTTCAACAAATTTTCAGAAGCTTTCTGAAGCCAAATATAGATAGGAAAATGCATGTCAGTTTTTAAGCCCCTGCCAAAGTAAAAATGATAACAAATAAACAGCAATAAAATAATTGTCAATCAGATGCTTTCGCATGAACATTTTGCAATAATGAGACATAATAAATATTCATCAACACATAATCCATAAAGACACATAGCAGCATATTTTATGCCTGTCTGTAACATATTATGCTGGACAGTTACAGCTGATGGTGGAATAGTAGCAGTCTTATAGAGCTTTCTTGCACATTTACAGTTTCTTTATCCCTTACACATAGTCTAGAAAATCTGAACCCTTATAAATAGTGGGGGAAGGAGGGGGTAAATATTGTGTGCTTTTCAACCCAGTCCTTTCTGCAAGACATTCTTTAAAGAGGATGGGCAAAGCTCCAGAAAACAAGCAACCTTGAAATTCCTCTTTTCAAACTTCATGTTTCATCCATAATCATATCTTTAATGGTGCAATTTCAAATATTCTTGGATTAACTGTTTCAGATTGAATCACTTTAAAATACCTCACAAACAGAAAAATAAATAATTCAGTAATGCTGCTGAATAATAGAGTAATACAGCTGAATGATCACTTGTTAAAATGTCTTTTTTTAAAAAAAAAAAAAAAAAGATCGTGACAACTAACCAAATAAACCAGTAAATTATCCAGGTTCATTAAAAATGCTTGTATGGTACTTTAAGAAACAGCAATGTGTTTCAAAACATAGGAAAATCCTCCCAGAACAGCTGATAAAGGGAACAGCTTGCAGAGAATCTGGTTTTGTTTCACGATACCATAAGCAATGCTTAAATTGTTTCTGCTGTGCGTCTATCATACAGTTCTTCGTGATATTTATCACTGGATTCAGGACAATAAGCGTTAGGTGGAGTCACAGGCACTCCTCAAATTAAGACAAAGGGCCAAATCCTGGCCACACAGAGCACAGCCCTTTCCCACATCCTGCCCTGGAGCTGAGGTTTTTCAATGGACACCTCGCTGAGGTCATTCCCAGCCCCGTTTTCTACGATTCCAGAAACCTAGCTCAGCAGAAAGGTCTAAGCTTTCCTTTTCTCTCCATCCTTGCCCAGGAGGACAGGGACTGCGTGCAATGTAGCAAAGCCTGATGGTGCACAAGGGGTACCTACAGCTTCAGGCTTCTCCCTCTTCCCTCTATATCCCTGTAGGGCACTGGAGCACTGACCTTGCCACAGGGTCTATCACAGCCTACACCTCCGGCAAAGCGGAGGAAGAAAAAGGGGATTTAGGGAGCCGGGCTCCCCCTTGTCTGCTTCAAGGGCGACACACGGCTGTCGGGTAATGGCAGAGTCCAGCCCTTCATCAGGACCCCTCATTTCTAGGAATAACCTGAGCGCTTTGGTTTGTAATTTAGATTGGATTGCAGGAATTCATTAAGATAGCATATATTGTGCCAAAGATTCCATCTCTGATGCACCAAATTAATTAATATGCATATTAATATTTAGCTGTTCTCTCTGTAAACCACTACCAGAAATGCTTTTACATCTGGCACTTTCACTGGTTTTTATTTTTCAAAAGTTAAGAGGGTGTGATTGGGTACGTTCATATTACAGGCTCATGGTTCAGATTTGTTCCGAATTTCTTCTGTGAGAATCACGCCCAAAGATCAAATGTAAAAGGAACACACCAGTAAGGATATATTCAAAACCTGATCGCCTGCGCCTGGAAAGCAGAGCTCTGATACGGTACTAGCTTCGTAAGAGCACCTGGAATTTAGACATGACACATCTGTCTATTAGCCTGTGGTCTGCAAGTATTTGATAGTTGTAAAAATGTCACTGGTAGCTTGTTTGGCTAGAAAATAACAATAGCTGCAAGAAACATTTGAAATCTTTTGCCCAAGTGCCTGCTTTAGTGAAGGTCTGAGCTGTTCTCATTAAAACTCAGCAGAGAGGATCCTACTGCTTTCAATGCTACAAGCTCAAATCCTGCGAGCATCATTGTGCAACTGAAAGTAGGTCTGTATAAGAACAATTACATAGCACAGATCCCAGATACTTGAGCTCTCTTCAGCTGTGCAAGACTCCTGTTATCACATTTGGCAGTGGTACTCAAAATAAGGCTTTCACAGGTTTAAAATGGAGATGACAGAAGATCTCGTAACGGGACCCTTTGGGTGAATGAATTCCTTTGCTCCTTGAGCAGTGTGATCAGATGGGCCTGGCTGGAAGGCACAGAAAGAACGACCTATCTGTACCACAGATGGGAACAGGTTTTTGGAAAAGATGGGTTAGACCTCTTATTATGGATTATGATCCTTCTAATCTTATACAATTACATAGGAAGATGGACAGGAGCTGCTAAAATAACTACTCATGAGGCAGTAACTGTAACGCTCATGGTTTTCTCTAAGGAGCCAGCAGAAAACTCAGGTATGATTAAAACTCCCAAAGGTAGCAAGTACAAAGAGAAGCTTTCTGGGCCTCTCCTTGCTCTCATTTCTACCCAGGACTCTTCCAGTGGTACTGCAGGGTTGCAAACCCCGACCGTTGCCTGATGCTCTGGTGAGCATCCATGGGACACTTCTCTCCGAGAACAGCTGTACAATGACCAAGGTGACACCGGCACATCTGAGCCTCAGCCACCCCCAAGCCCTCCTTAGTCCTGCGGGGTTTCAGCAGGCTGGGTTTTTTTTAGCTGGGCCAGATCCATACTCTGTTGGGTTTGATCGTCTCTACGTTTCATCAAGGTAGCCTTGGGCCACAGTCCAGTAATTGCCAGGGTTTTCCAAATGCCGGGATGAAAACAAACTCCCATCAAAATTGAGTGGCTCTGCCAAGTTCAAAAGGTGAAATAAATGAATCTTTACACATTATAAGAACAAAATCAACATTCTTCTGTGGCATAAAGTGCCTGAAAAACTAGCAAGTAAAAGCAGGTGTGATGTGCTCCCTGTCAGCTAACAACACTGATAAGCTTGCCATGCCTGGTTCTGCTTCATTTCAAACAGACTGCTGGAAAAAAGGGGGAAAAGCCAGAGCAGAAATAATTGCTGGAGCTTCGAGTTAGCTGAGAGAGCCTGCAGGCTAAGATCAACGCGACTGATTTCATCCTCTTCCTTTTATTTCTATAACCTTAAACGTTCTGCTATTATAAAAGTCATCATGTCAGCTTTCCCCCAAGCCTTAGCAGCGGCCTATTTTAAAATTGTATCAATTGGTAAAGCTCTTGGCTGGAGTATTTTCATCTTGATTTATGGTTTTTGAGCTTTAAAGATGAAGAAAACGCCACTGACCTGATCCAAGCATGTACGCGCATTGTCCCACACATATGTTTATAATCAGACCCTACAGAAACAACGCACGCTTAGGGAAGCTTTAAAATTACAGGGAAAGCAGCAAATTGCAAGTGAACGCTGTTTATCCTGTATTTGTCTCCAACAAAAAAAAACTCCACCTATTCGGATTCTAAGTGTTTTCTCTCTCTGCTTAATATCAGGGATTTAGGACTTCCTGAGGCCATTGATAAGGTAAGGGGTTTAGAATTAAGAAACTCATAAATCAGTGTAACAAATGTGGACATATAATACTGTGGCCTTGTCCTTGCTTCTAGATCAATGTAACTGATAAAAGAACTTGAGGATGGTGAGGAACGGGGCAAAGGGACCTTTGCTTTTTTTTGTTTTTAAGCAGGGACTGATCAAAAGCAGCTCCATAACTTAGACTATTACAGCAAAGCAGCAGCCATCCAGGGCTAATGCCTATTGCTTCCTTTTAAACACTTGCAGCACGGACCCCAGAGAATGCATTATTAAAATGTTCAAGAGGATCATATTAGGGCTTCAGAATAAATACTAACTTCCCACAATAATCTTCACACATTTGTCCATAGGGAACGATGGAATAATGACCCTTTGAATTCGTAATACAAAGGAGAGGCTTTTCTTCTCCCTCTCTCCTTGCCAGCAGTGCGGTGGCATTGCACACCAAAGAGCCTGCCGTTAGCGGAGAGGTTAAACTGCTAGAGGAGGCAGTTCGAGGAAAGAAACTGAATCTAAGAAGATGGCGACTAAAGCGAGCACATGAAGGTAAGGCTTCCTCACCTACCGGGGAAATGCATATTACAAACAAGACACACTCCTAATGCCCCGGGGTTGCGGAGCGGGGCCGAGCAGCGCACGGTTCCAGCCTGCAGCGGGATGCCCAGAACGACCTGTCGCATTGTTCTCGTCAGAACCGGGCATGCCCATCACACATAGAAAACACTTTCCCCTCCACGAAAAAAGGTTTGAGTATAAGAAGTATTTTTGAGGTCCTCCATCCAGATGATTTCATTTTTTCGTATGAGAACTAACCCAAATAAGACCTTAATTAATCTCAGATAAGCTATCCATCAAAAGTGCTATTTCTTATAATGTGGGCAGAACAGAAGCCTGATCCAAATCTGAGAAAATTCTCTTTGGATTAAGTGGAATTTCCATGGTCCCCTAAAAATGATCTATCCCTACTCTTCAGACAGACAGTACGTCAGAAAATGCTGTTGTTCTTTCGAGGCGAGCTGGTAGCTGTGTTTCTGAAACAATTCTTTTTCCCTGTCTTTTCTCTCCTCTTTTGAGAAATGGCTCGACACAGCTCACCTTACCGAGGGAGATGCTTGATAGATTGCACATGAAAAAATCTGATCTATCCCTTTTCCCAGGACAGAATTGTTCCCTACAATATACTTCGTATCCGTTATCAAATGAACTAAAACATGCAAATAGGAGAAAGGTCTGCTAAGTTATCCTGTTGCTTTGAAAGAACCCAAAGCCACAATTTATGGCAAGTGGGAGTCTTTTAAAAAACAGCAACTGCTTTAGCCGAGCTGGGGGGAAGAGAGGTTGTGCATGCAGTCAAAGCCATAAACGCAAGCCTTAGTCTGAAAAAAGGTAATTGTGCTGCGAATGCTGACAGGTTTGACAGAAAGTGTCTTCATTGAGAAATTGCATTTTGAAGTTCTTCCCGTTCCTTCAGAAATAAATGGACTAAAGCAACAGGGCTGGCTCTGACAGGAAGCCGGGATTCGGGACTTCAAATACAAACATTATGAAAAACAAGCAACATCTGCAAACAGTAAGTACTTATTTATATTTTATGGAGTGTGTGCTTGGGATTTTGACAGGTTTTTAAACAGAGCCTATATTAGGCCCATACAAAGGCGAGAATGTCCCTTTTTAAAAATACATTATGCTGCTGAAAAGCAGTCTAAATCTGCAGTCCAAGCCTCAGGTGAGCTCTGACCCCTCCTAACCTGGTCTAACAAAACACACATGTGGTGTTTGCAATAGAACAGTTTACTGCTACTTTCTCAAGGTCAGGACAAGACAGACACTTGAGGGTTAGTATTCAGCAAGCTTTTCCCTCAGCTGCCAGAGTGGCTTTGAACTTTTCCCTTTTGAACAAATAGGAAGCGAAACTGTGAGGAAACAAGTGCTTGGAATCATAGAGAGGAACACATACCAAAAAGAGAGGAGGAAAAAAAAAAAACCAACAAGCCCTCAAACTATAAACAGACCTTTTTCAAGCAAATAAAAAAAAAAATCCAAAAACCAAAACCAGCCTGACATCTAATTTAAGGGTTTAAAATTATTCTGTGTGTAGTTTTGAAATTTTAACACGCACTCCTTTTCACATGCTACCCCTTTATTTTTTTATATAACAAATAATAACCAGTTGGCAGGTATGGTGCACTGTGCACTATAAAATATTTAGTAAGGCAATAACGACTCCCTGGGCAGCATAAGAAAACCGCGATTATATTCAGAGAGAAAGCCACGAACAAACAGAGGGGGAAAAAAAAATACAAAGGAAGATAAAGGAAGGCCTTTCATCAGGTCTTCCTGTCCAATAACACACTCAGGCTTGATCCATATGTTTTGAGAAAAATCAAAGTGTCACGACTACCAAAAATGTCAATAGCTCCAGTAAGGAATATTGTCTAACATTTTCTATTACACTGTTGAAGAATTTGCCTCCCAGCGCAATTTGGAAGAAAAGTCTTTTATTTCTAAAACACTGAAAAAAAAGAACAAGGCACGCTTCTGTGCAATGTGTAATACAATAATGCTGTGGGCTTCCAAACTATCCTGGAAACTGATACTTTGATGAAAGTGAGTCCTTCTCCACACCTCTCATATTTTCTGTCCTCTGCACACAGACAGGGCTGCGAGGCACATCCTGGCCCGCGGGATCCAATAGCGTAGTACGCCGTTCGGCTGGAAATCGGAGAAGGCAAACTTTCATCAGCCTTAATATTTTTATAATCCTGCATAATGACCCCCAGGATTGGCTAACCCCAAAAAGGAAGGG